>NC_056751.1:20695753-20780708 GCF_019279795.1 Protopterus annectens | reverse complement strand
AAGTCATTGAGACTGCTTACCATAGGGAGGTGTCTTGTTTCCATATTTGGAGGAGGAGGCACCCCATTGTTTTGTTCTAAAAGTCCCTTGTGACTGAAACCTGCAGTCTTTGGAATGTCTGGGTTTGACTTGAGTGGCTCTCGTAGGAAATGGAAAGGACCAGTTCTTAGTAGGTCAGTGCGTACTAAATCTTGGAGGTTGCACTTGTAAAAAATCTCACAGTTTGCATAGATTTAGCTTTATCTTCCATCTTTTTAAAACTTCTTCAGCCTTATTTCCAAAGAGATGGTCCTGTTGTAAAGGAGCATCCAACAATTTTGCTTTAACATGATCAGGCAGAGTTTGTTCTTTGAGCCAAGCATGCCTTTCTAGCACAGACTAAGTTACAGCAGCCCTGCAAGAGGCCTCCAAAGGATCAGAACCACATTGCAAAGTATGTTTTCCAACTTGTTCAGCTGAATGCAATAGATCCTGTAAATCTTTATTTTCCACACAGTCAGAAATTATCATTTTCTGTTTAAGCAGTCCCATGATATGTTGTTGATATTTAAGCATATGAAATTGACAGTTTAAAGCCCTGATTGCCAAGGTTGCAGAAGTGAAAACCTTCTTACCCCATCTATCCAGCGCCCTGGAATCTCTATCAGAAGGGGTAGGATTTTTAGCAATAGAAGCCTTAATGCCCTTGGGATGTTGAGAAATGGTTTCAGGATCTGCAAAAGGATTTTGAAAAGGAATTTGTGCAAGTCAGGAACCCTGTAGTGTCTGTCTGGCTTACAGGGAGCCAGAGGCAGAGAATCAGGAACCATACTAGAGTCTGAAAAAACATCATCAACAATGTCTAGAACAGGAGGTATAGCCAAAGGCTTATGCTGAGGAAGAAGAAAATCCCTAAGTCTCTTTTTAGATTCAGAGAAATCCTGACTTCCCCAGTGGAAATGTTCCCTTACGGTATGTAAAGTTTCCCCAAAAGAAAAACCGTCAGGGGGAGAAGCAGAAGGAATGGAATCTTCTGCATCAGAGTCCTCATAAGTAGGTATAGACAAAATTTGTTCATTAGAAGAGTCAGAAGAAATAGAATCCTGTTCAGAAGATTCATAATCAATGTCTTGCCTAGGCCTCTTAGAAGGGGGGGGGGGTTGGCTACCCCTGATCAGAGTAATTAAATCTTCAGCCATTTTGATCATTTGTTTTTTTAGGCATGGAGCCTGCACATGTGGCCCAGGCATCGGTTTTTCAGGCATAGGTTTAGATTTTGGTCTTAGTTTTGAAGATGGCATCAGTCTAATATACATATCTGTAGGCCTGAAAACACCCTCAGAAGCCGGTGCCTGCACAGCGGCTCCAGACCCATCTAAGGTGGAGACATCTGCGGGTCCCATAATTGAAGCATTTTGCAGCATGCCAGACTCCGAATGGGTCTCCATAGAGGCCTGCGAATCAGAAGTAGTGGGTATCAGGGGCTGGGAAAGCACCTCACTGGAGTACCGGAGAACTGGCTTTGGAGAAGCGTCGTCGTCAGTTTTGGACCTCGACTGCCTTTTTCTCTTTGCGTTTTTTTTTAGGTATTCTGGTAGTCGGATTGCCAACAGACAAGATTTCTGGATAATTAAAGCGTGAGCCAAAATATTTAGAAGCAAAAATGTACCGTTTAATAGTGCGTTGATTAAATTTAGCACAAAACGACAGCAAGGTGCATTGTGGTCAGGGCCTAGGCAAGGAATACAGTACAAATGAAAATCCTTATGAGGTACTTACTTCCCACAAGTAATGCAATTAACTTTTACTGATATCGGTAAGGAGTAAGAAAAAGTTTCCCCAACGGGATACTTAGCTTTTTAGTTGAAGCCTTCGGTTCTGAAACTCGAAAACGAAAATTTCAGGAGTTGGTCGACCGGAACTTGTGAACTGCTTAGAGTACCGCGCAGCAAGAATGACTGATGTAATGGTGTCGGCTGCATGTTTTATACCCCTGACGACCTGACATCATGGAAGAAGGGACAGCAACCGACGCAGGACCCAAGACTTTGTTAATCAGGCCGACTGAGAGCAACCTGCCAGGAGATTACCCAAATGTAATGACTGCAACAGTGAAACACGAAGAATATCTGACTACCCACATCATACTCACCACTGTCACTCCTTAAAAAGACTCTCCTGGTCAGAACCAATTAACCTTAACACACAAACTAGTGCATCAACCTGAAAAAAAAAACCCTGACCTTCTAAATATTCTCCAGCCCCATACCACAAATAGAGGTCTTCGCTCAACAAATAAATCTCTACAAGTGTCCAACTCCACTAATACTGCAGGGGACTCGCTATTTTCTCATCATGTAGCAACAAGGTGGAATTCACTATCTCACAGCATCAGAACCAACATAATTACCAACCAATTCAAAAATATTCTTAAAAATGATCTTAATGACACCTGGCTTTGTTCCTGTACTCCTCCAGACTAACTAGTTTTAATAGCTTCTAGACATGCATTTTATTCTTCCATGATCACCGCATAATCTATGCTCTCTCTCATGTCTAAATGATCTCTAACCTCTTTTTTTCTATACAATTTCTCCCCTACAAACCCTTCCTCAGCTTACTTTGAGAAACTACAATGTCTACACTACAATTGTATCGTAAAAATGTCAGCTATAATAGCATAGAATGCAACTTCTGGTGTACTGTATTTCTTGTATATATATTTTTTGTAAAATTTCTTGTACAACTTTTATATAATTTCTTGTACAAGTTTTTGTATAATCTCTGTATGTGGAGCTTTTCTCCCCAGACCTCCGTTGAAAATGGGTCTTATCCCAGTCGGACTTTCCCAGTAAACAAATATAAAATAAATAAATAATAAATAACCACTTTAAGATTAGTTGTGTAAAATCTTACCGTAACCATAAGTGTTCCTTTCTTCCATGTTGCAGTATTCTCACATGTGGGGGATCATCTGCCTCAGGTGACCCGAACGTCAGAGTCATATACTAAAGCTTAAGCCTGGCTGTTGTAAGGTGTGTGGGACATCACATGCAGGGACCATAAACAGTGGACCATAAATGTGACGTCCGCATGCACAAACCTCAGAACTAAATGTCCAGTCAGACAATAGTGTAAGGATAGCGGAAGGATACCATCCAGATAGGGAAAAGGTCCTCTAGGGGGAAGGAGGGAGGGAAGGAATTCTGCAACATGGAAGAGGACATGTATGGTTATGGTAAGGTCTTACATAACGAATCTACATCCTTCTACTCTTATGTTGCAGTATTCTCACATGTGGGAAGTGTACCACAGCTTATGCAGAGAAAAGGGTGGAGGAAGTAGTATCAGTCTCCAGGAAGCCATGGAGGATGGCTTTTGCAAATCCCGCCCTAGCTCTGGAGATGTTATCCAATTTATAGTCTTTAGTGAAAGTGTGTACAGAAGACTATATAGCTGCCTCTAAGATAGTGGCTGTATCAAGGCCTTTAAGAAAGGCCCCCGAAAAGGTCACCGCTCTTGTGGAGTGGGGTAACTTTTTACCATGGAAGGAGTAACAGAAGGATATTGCTTTGCAGATCCAGAAGGATGTGGTCTGTTTGGATACAGCTTTCCCCAGGGCCCTGGGGTGAAAGGATATAAAGAGCTGGTTGGACTTCCTGATGTCCTTAGTCTTATGCAGATAAAACCTCAGTTGCCTATGAACAACAAGGGAATGGAGCATCTCTCACTATCATTTTGTGGCGAAGGAAAGAAGGTAGGTAAATGGATAGACTGGTTCAGAGACAGTTGATTGACTACTTTGGGCATGAAGGAGGGGTTAGTACAAAGACAGACCCTGTCCTCATGAAAAATGGTGTAGGGTGGAGTATCCATGACTACTTGTAGTTCTGAGACCCTTCTGGCTGAAGTGAGGGCTACCAACAAGACAGTTTTCCAGGTATACATCTTTAAAGTGGTGGAAGCTGCTGGTTCGAAGGGGGCAAAAGTAAGTTTTTCTAAAACAAAGTTCAAATCCCAAGGTGGAAGAATAGGTTTCATTGGTGGTCTGATGTGCAAGACCACCTTAAGAAAAAGCTTCACCTCCAATCTTGATAACAGCAAGAAAGAGAAACTCCTGTGACTGCCAAAGGTGTATGTAAAAACTGAAACATACCACCATAGGCTGCTAAAAATTATGCTCTTCAGAATAAAATAAAAACTTTAATTAAGACTTAAAATGAGATGTAAAGCAATAAAACAAAGCCCTTGTTGATTTGTATATAATAAGAGCTTCAAGAATGACACCCAGCACCTGTTTACTTAGGGTTGCTGGTGGAGTATTTAAGGAATAAGCCAGGCTGCAATATTTAGGGTTTGCAATTGTGGATGCAAAATCTGTCCCTCCTGCTGTGACAGCAGGATAGGGGTCTGGTCTAGGTGCCAGGGTGGTACCGTTGTCAGGCTGTGCAGAAGTGGGTACCACAGCTGGAGTGGCCAGTTCGGGGCAATCAGAATTGTCCTTGGCCTGTTTTTTTATCTTGAGTAGTACTCTTGAGAGAAGGGGCAGAGGAGGAAAGGCATAGACTGAGAGGTTTTCCCATTGAAAGGATAGGGCATCCACCTTCCAGGCCCTGCTTTGAGGGCTCCTGGTGCAGAATTTTCTTAACTGGTGGTTGAGGGGGGAGACAAAGAGATTACCCTCTGGGGTCCCCCACCTCTGGATCAGACGGTTGAAGGTGCTGGGCTCCAATTTCCACTCATATCGGTCTAGAAGATTTCTGCTTAAGTTGTCTGCCAGTGAATTTTGTCTGCCTGGCAGGAATTGAGCTTGTAGATGGACTTGGTTGATCAAAGCTGTGCTCCACAGAGTCATGGCTAACCTGCAGAGTGGGTAAGAATGGGTTCCCCCCTGCTTATGTACCACATAACTGTGGTGTTATCTGTTTTTATCAGCAGTTGTCCTGGAAGGATTAGGTATCTGAAAGCTGTCAGAGCATTCTGTACAGCTAGCATCTCCTTTTGATTGATGTGCAGCAGAATTTGGCTTGGGCTTCAGTGGCCCTGATTGCATTTGCCAGCCATGTGGGCCCCCCATGCATAGTCTGATGCATCTGTGGTCAGGGTTTGGGTGGCATGGGGTAGAGTAAATTGCAGTCCCTTGTTGTGGTTGCATGTTTCTGCCCACCAAAGGAACTCTGCCCTCAGACAAGGTATGACAGGAATGACCGTTTTCCAGGTCCTGAGAATGTTGGCACCAAAGACTTTTTAAGTACCACTGAAGTTTCCTCATATGCAGTCTTGCATATGGAATTAACAGAATACATGAGGCTATGAACACTAGGGCTTGCAGTATTTTTCTTGCAGTTAGCTGGGTTCTGGTGGCCATTTGCTTGAAGTAGGCTGTCAGATAAGACCTGTTTTTCTGAAGTGAGAAATTGTGGGAAGTTGTGTCCAAGCTTGCTCACAAGAATATAATCTTTTGACTGGGCACCAGTTGTAATTTCTTTTCGTTGATGGTGTACCCCAATGAAGTGAGAAAGCTTTTTATAAATGCCAGGTGCTGAAGCAGCAATTCCTGTCTGTCCGCCTGAATTAGGCAGTCATCCAAGTATGGGTAAATTTGGATATTCCTCTGCCTGCAGTAGGCAATGGCTGGAACCAGGCATTTTGTAAATACCCTGTGCGCAGTAGATAAGCCAAAGAGAAGTGCAGAGAACTGATAATGCATAGATCCTGCCCTGAAACGTATACATTTCCTGCATGATTCCCTGATGGGGATGTGCACATAAGCTTCTTTTAAGTCTAGGGTGACTAACCAGGTATCCTTGGCTAGCATAGGGAGAAGCTGTTGCAGGGTAAGCATCTTGAATTTTGGGACCACCAGAAAGGTGTTGAGAACTGAAAGATCCAGGATTGGGTGCCAAGAGCCCTCTTTCCTGGGTACCAGGAATAGTCTGGAGTAGAAACCCTGACCCCTTTTGTCTACTGGAACTAGCTGAATAGCTCTGATGTTGAGCAGGGGAAAGAACTTGGTTTTGAGCCTCTGCCCACTGGTTTGGAGGAAGGTCTGGAAACCCGCTTGGAGTTAGCAGTGAATGGAAATAGAATTTGCACCATTGGGATACAATGTTGAGGACCCATCGGCCCTGAGTGATGGACATCTAGTTTTTTGCATGAAGGGCAAGTTTTCCTCCTAGGGGCACAAGCAATTGGGCAGGGCTGGGAAGTAGAGTTGAAGGAGGTAGCTTACCACTCCCTGTTTTAGGGGTGGGAGCACTCCATTGTTTAGATCTCTGCATACACTGAGACTGTAGTCTGGGTGGTCTGTTTCCCCTGGGTCTTGTTTGGGAAGGCCTGGAGGGGGCTGGAAAGGACCAGTGTTTTGAAGGGCAATGCCTACTGAATCGAGGTGGTTGCACTTGTAGGAATTCTTAGTTTGCAAAGATTTAGCTTTTTCTTCCATCTTTTTTAAGAACCTCTTCTGCTTTGTTGCCAAACAAAATGTCCTTATTTAAAGGAGCGTCTAGTAATTTGGATTTGACATGATCTGGCAAGGTCTGCTCCTTCAGCCAAGTATGTCTTCTCAGTACAGAGCCAGTGACTACAGCCCTGAAAGATGCTTCTACGGCATCAAAACCACACTGCAAAGTATGCTTACCAACTTGGTTTGCAGAATGCATAAGCTCTTGCAAATCTTTATTTTCTGCACAATCTGGAAATATTACCATGTTTTCATTTAATGAGTTCCATAATATAGTGCTGGTACTCCAGTATGTGAAACTGGGAATTCAATGCAATGATAGCAAGAGTTACAGAGGTATATACCTTCTTACCCCATCTGTCTAAAGCTCTGGAATTCCTGTCTGAAGGGGTAGGATTTTTGTCTGTAGTAACCTTAATACCTTTAGGTCCCTGGGAAATTATCTCTGGATCAGCAGTAGGATTCTTGAAAAGAAACTTGTGGTAATCAGGTACTCGGTAGTACCAGTCAGGTTTCCTAGGGGCTGGAGGTAAGGTGTCTGGATTAAGACTAGATTCCATGAAATCATCATCCACAACATCCAGGACAGGGGGAATAGCTAAAGGCCTGTGCTGAGGTAGCTCTAAAAATTCTCAGAGCCTTTTTGGACTGAGGATAGTCTTGGCATTCCCAATGGAAATGCTCTATTAAAGTATGCAAGGTTTCACCAAAAAAGAAATCCTCTGGAGGGGAGGCAAAGGGAATGGATTCCTCTGCATCTGAATCCTCACAGGCTGATAAGGGCATGTCCTGATAATTAGAAAGATCAGAGTCATCGGACTCCTGGTCTGTAGAATCTGAAGGCAACTGAATTCTTTGTCTCTTAGCAGGGGAAGGCTGGCTTCCCCTAATTAGCGTTATAAGGTCTTCAGCCATTCTAAGCATTTGTTTTGTAGCATGGGGGCTTGAGCATGCACTTTGGTCATTGGTTTTCTAAGCGTAGTGCGTACTCTGGGCCTAAGAAGCTTGGTAGTTTTGGCTAAAAAAAAGAAGTCTGCTTGATTCGAACATCGGTAGGTCGGAAAACACCCTCAGAAGCCGGTGCCTGCACAGCGGCTCCAGACCCATCCAAGGTAGAGACATCAGCTGTTTCCATAGTCGAAGAAGCATCTCGAGGCATACCGGACTCCGAATGGATCTCAGCAGAGGCCTGCGAATCCACAGAAGTGGGCATCAGGGGCTGCAAAGGCACGTCATTGAGTACCGGTGGACTGGCGACTAGCTTAACGGAAGCATCGTTGGCAGTTTTGGACCTATGCGATCTGTCTCTGTCTTTAGCCTTACGTTTTTTTGGAAGATCAGTAGTTAGTTGGCTTACCGAAGCCATTTCGGAATATAGAGATAGAGAGCGAAAGAATTTAGCAACAAAATAGCCTGCCAACAAATGGTTTGGGCGTTAAACAAGCGACAGCGAGGGACATTGTGGTCTGGGCCTAAACAGGTGACGCAGTAAGAATGAAAATCTCTGTGAGGTATTTGCTTTCCACAGACAAGACAATTGTTAACTTTTTCTGACATTGGTTAGAGCAAGAAAAAAGGATCCCCAACAGGGGACTTGGCTTTAGAAGACTTCAGGATTATCAACTCGAAAAACGAAAATTTCAGGTAGCAGCTGACTGGAACTTGCGAACTGCTTCCGCTTCGGGCTCCTCCTCAGCAAGAAAGACTGATGTAATGGCGTTGGCTGCCTGTTTTTATACCCCTGACAACCTGACGTCATGGAAGAAGCGACAGCATCCGACGCAGAAATACTAAGACTCTGGTATTCGGGCCGACTGAGGGCTACCTGCAGGCAGATAACCCTAGTGTGATGACTGCAACAGTGAAATACAAAGATTATCTAGAGGTACGTCTGCTTGGAAGGGGTCTAGTTGCCTTTGAACACACCAAGAGGAGAACCTTTTCCATTTTGATAGGTAGGTTTCCTGGCCTCCTGCAGGAGAGAACACATCCTCTGAGTAAAGGTGTCTGAAAGTGAACAGAAGTTCATCATCCACAGGGTAGAGCTGAGGATTTGCAGATGAGGGTGGATGACAGATCCCTTCTGTTGTGTGAGAAGGTCCACCTTGTGAGGCAACTTGGGGTGATTGCCCTTGGCAAGAGATAAAAGGGGGAACCAATGCTACCCTGGCCAGTAGGGGGTCACCAGCAAGATTTCTGGCTTGTCGTGCTGAATCTTCAACAGGACCTTCTGTATAAGAGGGAAAAGAGAGAAAGCATACAAGAACACCCCCTTCCAGGACATTGTGAGGGCATCCACTCTCCATGCTTATGGTGAAGGGACCTTGAGCAGAATACCCATAGTTGTCTGTTCTGAGGGGAGGCAAACAGATCTGTGGAGTGCCCCACTGCTGAACAATGTCTAAGAAAGCATCTCTGTGTAACATCCATTCCTGATTTTGAAACTGATCTGCTGAGGGCATCTGCCTGACCATGGTACCATGGTCTTGTGATGGGATGTAGACAGTCTGTGATGTTACATTGGATTGAGTGGCCAACCCCCATGCTTGTATGTCCAGCCTGCAAAGTAAACTGGATCTGGTCCCCCCACCCCGCTTGTTGATGTACCACATCACTGTGGTGTTGTCTGTGAAGACTTTGACAGGGCCTGGGTGTAGGAGAGGGAGGAAAGTCTTCAGAGATAGGAGAAGAGCAGTCATTTCCCTCACATTGATGTGTTTTTCCAGGGGGAGGGCTCCCACTGAGCTTGTACCTTGACGCCGTTCATAGTGGACCCCTACCCCAGATCTGAGGCATCTGTGGTACATGTTTGAACTAACTTGCTGGACTGTAATGGGAGTCCTGGATTCTGTAGGATTTGCTGGATCCACCACCTTAACTCTTGTTTCAGGCAGGGCAGGAAGGGCACCTGAAAGCCCAATGGGTGGTTGTGTTGGGACCAGACATTCTTCAAGTACCAGTGGAACTTCCTCATGTGTAGTCTTGCAAGGGGCACCATGGGAAGAGTGGCTGCCATTAAACCTAGAAGACAAAGAAATTCCCTGGCTGAGATGTGGGTGACTAGGAGTAAAATCTGGAAATGGCTGGTTAGAGAAGTGACCTTTTCTGGTGGGAGGAATGCCTTCATTAGAGAAGTGACCTTTTCTGGTGGGAGGAAGGCCTTCATCAGATCTGTCCTTATTCTGCAACCCAAGAAGATTTGGTCTTGGAATGGCGTGAGGGAGGACTTGAGTAGGTTGAGTGTGAAACCCAGACTTCCTAGGAGAGAAACAGTGAACTGCAGGCGTCTTTGAAGAGTACTACTGCTTGGATGAGGAGGTCATTCAAGTACGGGAAGATCTGTATGTCTTTTGTTCTGCAGAAGGCTACTGCTGGGGCTAGACACTTTCATAGTTTCATAGTTTAGTACTAGGCTATCTGCCCTGGGGCATTTGTAAGCCTAGCCATAGTGATGTGGCTTTCGCCACCCCATGAAATGGTACAAAAATGTACAGAATAGATTTAGAATACTGTGCCTCTGTCTAGTAGTGACACAGTGAAGGTCCCCCTTATATAATAGAATTAGTTTACTGTGCCCCTGTCTAGTAGTAACACAGATGTGACCCCTGGGGTAAACTTACGATCTCCCATCCACTCAAGATTTCTCTTGAAGAGAGTTAGTGAGGGGCTCTGCCTAACATGAACTGGGATTTTGTTCCAGAGCATGGGAAGCCTCTGGGTTATGAATCTATCCCTCCAGCATGTCCAATTCATACTTGTGCCGAGGTTGAAGTCTTTAGCTCTCGTGGTTCTGATGGATTTGGATTTTTTGAGGTGGAGCATGTCCATCAGTTCCTGATTGGACATGGCCTTGTATGTCAGGCACAGATCACCTCCGAGCAGGCGGTATGCTACTGAATAGAGATGGAGTTTTAGTCTGGCAGAATAAGACCTATGTTGGAGACCCTTGATCCTCTTGGTGAGGTACTTTTGTGGTCTCTCCAGCTGTACATACCAAATGGGGCATTGTACTCAATCATGGGTCTGATGAGGGAGGAGTATAGGGGTACAATGACATCCTTGGATCTGGATGTGAATCCCTTCATGATAAGGTGTGCAAGGTAGAATGTCTTTCTAACCACTTTGGTGTCAAATGAGACTTGGGTCCCTAGGTCTCTGATTACTTTTACTCAGTGGGTTGCTGTCTATGTGATAATTTGTGGGTACTTTGTTTTCCCAAAGGGATGACTATACATTTTTGGCATTTAGTTTAAGGCCATGACTCGCACCAGTTGTCTGTTTCTGTGAGGCCTTTTGTAGGATGTATGTGTCCGCTGGTGTATTAGTTTGCAGTCATCTGCGAACTTTGTCAGCCACAACCCTCCCATGTTTGCTTTAACATCTGAGAAATAAATGCCGAACAAGAGGGGTCCCAGGACAGATCCCTGTGGGACACCACTTGTGACTGGCTTTGAGTCTGACATTGCTCCAGCGATTTTAACTTTATGGGTTCTGTCCTTCCCATCTAGTGACATAAGGGCTGTTGAGCTTATCTATGATGCCTGAGTGGGGTATTGTGTCAAGGCCTTAGCCAAGTCCAGGTAGGCTGTATGGACTGCTTTGCCCTCATCTATGGCTCTAGTGACTGTTTGAAAAAGTCAACCAGGTTCAAAAGGCAGGATCTGCCGAACTGGGTGGGATCAAGTGTCTATAGGTCCCCAATGTCTCTGTTTATGAGTTCCATAATGATTCTTTCCATAGCTTTGCAGACCAGGCTGGTTGCTTATGGGCAGTTCCCAGGGTCTGTAGAGGTACCCTGGGACCACTGTTGCTGCACGCCAGTGTTCAGGTACATATCCTGTAGTAAGGCTAAGGTTAAATAGCATTTTGTTTAGCTCCTCTTGAGTTCACGTACCGCCAGGTCCCACTGATGCTGTGTTTTTAGCTTTTCACCTGGACATCTGAGATGACAGGGAGATTACATTCAGCTGGGATAAGTATTTCTTCTTTTGGGGTGAAGGAGGAGAAATTTGCACTGAACCTGTCAGCCAGAATGTTGGCAATATCTGTGGGTTCAGTGTATTTTTTGTTGTGAACCAACTCTGAGCATATCTGTGGGTTTCCACAGGTTTCTAACATAGCTGAAGAAGGCTTTGTGGTTAACTTTAGTGTCCTTAGCGATTTTCTCTCAAAGTTGGCCTTGGATGTTTTAGTGTTGATCAGAGATGTCTTCCCTTTATGGGATTTTGCTCTGTCGTGCAGTAGCTTCCTTCTTTTGTTATACAATTTGTTAATGGCTGAGGTCCACCAGACAGGACGCTTGCCTTTGGTGGAGAGGGACTTGGATTTATTTGGGATTGCATGATCCATGCATTCTTAGAGATGTCCATAGAAAGCATTTGTGAAGGATTCAGCATTGTGGGATGTGGTATCCACTGGCCCAGTGGGCTTGAAGGATACCATCTCAGTCTTAAGAAGAGTGAAGTCTGCTTTTGAGAAGTTTTTCACTGTGGTCTTTGTGGGGGGGTGGTGGATATGTATGTGTTGGGTGGAGGTGGGATATGTATATCCAGGGTGATTAGTTTGTGGTCAGATCTCACTAGTGAGGGGTATACCAGCATTTTGTTCCCATGTTTGTGATGATCAGGTCTAGTATATTATCTCCCTAGTGGGAGAGGTGACTAGTTGTTCCAGTGCATTTGAATTTATGAATTCCAGGAACCTTTGGGCTAGGGTGTTAGGGCTAGAATAATGTACCCAATCTATGTTAGGGTAGTTGAAGTCTCCCAGTATTATGGTATTTTGTGATACATTCATATCCTCCAATGTCTTCAGGAAGGCCGAGTGGGGTTCCTGAGATTGGGAGGGTGGTCTGTAACATGCTACCAGTTGTATAGCAGTTTTGCCTATGGTTAGTTGCACCTGTATGGTCTCCGGTGCGTCATGTGTTGCTACTAACCTGGAGGTATTGGTGTCCTTGATGAATATGAACTCCCCTCCCTTTGTGGTTCGGCCTGGGTTTTGGGGCCGAAAAGCATGGGGTGCTCTCAGGAGCCTTGAACCAGGTTTCAGTTACTGCACAGACGTCGATGTTCTCCATACTGAGGATCTTGAGATTTAGACTTGCGTGGCTTGTCCAACATGTCATCCCAGGCAGACAGACATTGATCCTTAGAATGACACCAGTACTTGAGCCAATTATTAAAGCCGATCATCTTGTCTTTATATTGTGGCATCATTCTTGGTGAGGGCAAGATGCTGCTCAGGGTCAGGGTCATACCAGCCTGTCTCTTCAGGTCATTGACGCCAGCATGGACAATGACGGAGTCATATTTGTACTTGCTTTGTAAATACCCTTGGTGCTGTAGACAAGCCAAAGGGCAAGGCAGTAAATTGATAGTGCGAGGATGGCACTGCAAAATGTAGGAATGTCCTGAAGTCTGGGTGGATAGGGATATGAAAATATTCAGGTCCAGAGTGGTCATAAAGGCTCTGGGTGCCAAAAGTGGAAGGGTTTGCAAGAATAGCATGCGGAAGGAAAGTACATGCAGGAAGGGGTTTAGTAGGGCCAGGTCCAGGATTGGCCTACATGGGCCATCCCTTTTTGGAAGAAGGAAGAGTCTGGAGTAAAAACCTGGACCCTCCTGTCCTGGTTGGACCCTTTCTATTGTTCCTTGTACTAGCAAATCCTGAATGACCAGGGGTATCAGGTGGAGTTGGGATTTTGGAGGGAGGCGTATACCTTTTGGAGAAGGCTTCTCCTGCCAGGTCATAAGTATCCTTTTTTCACTACTGATAGGACCCAGCAGTCTGAGGTGATTTGTTGCCACTGGGAAAGGCAGTGAAAGAGGTAGGCAGAAAGGGGGAGATGGTGAAGGGTATTTATACAGTCATGTGTTGTTAGGTCCGTCTGGAAAGGGCTGCCTGAGAGTAGTGTGACAGGAGCTAGTTCTAGTGGATAAGGGTTATCTGGCCCCTTTCTTTGCCTTTGAAGAAGAGGAGGGTGCAGATTCCCTTCTAACAAAGCTTGGTTTTGCTGGGTAATTCCTAATGAATTTAGGAACTGGGGATACAAGTAGATGCTTCATCTCCTGTAGTTCTTTGCTTTTTTTCTGCAGATTTTTGAAAAGTTCTGCAGATTGCTTACCAAAAAGGAACTTGTCCAGGGGGCATCCAAGATCTCGTTTCTGAAGTCATCTGGCAGAGGTTGAAGTTTAAGCCAGGAATACCTACGTAAGGCAGAAGCAAATGCGATGCTGCTGACCTGGCTGAGGCTTCAGCAGCATCGTAGCTGCATTTTATTGAATGCCTGGCTACTTGTGCTGCTAAAGAAATTTTTGAGGCAACCTGAGGCTTAGTTGGGGAGTCAGGAATAGAGGAGAGAAGCCTATAGGCCTGGGAGACTAAATCTAGGACATACTTCACCACATGAATCTGGTAATTGATGGCCCTAAAGGCCAGGGTTGAGGAAGTGTATATCTTTTTTTTCCTAGCCTGTCCATCACCTTATTGTCCTTATCTGATGGCAGCAGAGAAGAGGATGGGATCTGCCTAGATTGTCAGCAGCCACAGCAATCACAGCTGGGTCTGCCATGGGAGGCTTAATAAAATATTTATAAGCATCAGGAACTTTGTAGAAACTGTCTGGCCTTTTTGGGGCTTGTGGCTGGGACTCTGGGATCTTGGAAGCAGAGGCAAAGGCATCCAAGTATGCAGGAATCACAGGAAGAATAGCAGAGGGAGAGGGGGATTCCCATCTGCAGAAGCTCAAAGTATCTCTTCTGCACCTCAGTCATTAGGGTGACGTCCCACTTGAAATATTTTCTCATTTTGGAGATAGTTTCCCAAAGGTTATGTCTTCTAGTGGGGAGTCCCTTTCCAAGGAGTATTCATTTGGGGAGTATTCCAGGGGAGAGGCCAACTGGGAGGCATAAGTGAGAGACTCAGAGGAAGAAGAGTCTTCCTCTTGAGTCTGTGGAGGTGGTATGGAGCTAGCAGAGGCAGGCCTGGGACTTAAAGTTGGCAAGGCAGGAGTTTGTGAGGCAGTAGGCCTTAGGGCCACAAAGGCCTGAAACAGTGACTGGGAAAACGCCTGCCAGTCTGGCTGATCTTCCGCTGGGGGAGAAAAATGCCTAGTCTTTTGTTTTTTTTTTTGAGGGAAGGAGTCTTGAGTTGTCGGAGAGGCTAAAGGCCTGGTATCAGATGTCAGGCCTACGGTTTTAGTGCCTTCCTCGGAAGTAGCTAATTGTGGCCGTACGGGTGAGCTGGGTTGCCCCACGACATTGGCGGAGACTGATGTTGCAGAAACCTCAGTGGACGTGTTGGCTGGAGAAGCAAGGGCGGCTTCTGAAATGGCACCATCAAACAGAAGAAAAGTACAGTTTTGTACCTACCATAAATGTAGATGTTCGAGTGCTCATACAGCTGCAGTGATCACACTTGGGTTATCCTGCCATCAAGCGGGTCCTCGGTCGGCCGAATTCCAAAGTCTAGGTCCGGCGTCGGTTGTCGTCGCTTCCTCCCTGACGTCAGTGCGACAGGGGTAAAAAAGAGGCAGCCGATGCCATTTTCTTCAGTTTTGCTTGCCCCAGATGTCAGGTGCCCCCAGAAAGGAAGGCAATACATGATGTTATGCAAACATACTTAAGTAAATAAATCAAAACAGTAGTTGCAAGCAAATACACCATGAAGGGATACCCCAAATAGGTTGTATGTTAAAGGTGTTTGTCATAAGCCCTGTCCTAAGAGGGGATGGAGGGAGGGTAACCTGGACTGCAGCTGTATGAGCACTCGAACATCTACATTTATGGTAGGTACAAAACTGTACTATGTTCATCGTGCATACAGCTGCAGTCATCACACTTGGGTAGAATCCCAAAACTAGGTAAGGGTGGCTGGTACTAAGCGGAATTAGGAGGGGCTAGAATGCCCTGCAGGACTGCTGTGGCAAAGCCCGCTCTAGATTTTGAGTATAGTGGAAGGTGGTAGTGCTTGGTGAAAGTGTGCACTGAACTCCAAGTAGCTGCTTCCAAAATGTCCTTGGTAGGGACCCCCCTGAGGAAAGCTGCTGAGGTAGCTGTAGCCCTGGTGGAGTGGGATCTGATGTGCAGGCACTGATTTTCCATGAAATGAATAACAAAAGCGTATGCAGTGGGCTATCCATTTTGAAATAGTCTGTTTGGAAATAGCCCTTCCTTGAGCACCTGTAGCATAGGACACAAAAAGCTGCTCAGATTTCCTGAATGACTTTGTTCTGTCCAAGTAATAACGAAGTTGCCTGTGAATGTCCAAGGAGTGTAGTAGCCTCTCCCCTTTGTTCTGTGGATTTGGATAAAAGGTAGGTAAATGAATAGTCTGATTCAAAGCCACACTGGATACTACCTTTGGCATGAAGGTAGGGTTGGTTCGTAAGGAAACCCTGTCCTGATGGAAAAAGAAGAATGGTTGCACAGCCATGAGGGCCTGTAGCTCTGAAACCCTGCGTGCTGAGGTAATAGCCAGAAGCAAGGCTGTTTTCCACGACAAGTATTGTAGCTCTGCTGAAGAAGCCGGCTCAAAAGGAGGCAGTGTCAGCTTCTCCAATACGACGTTGAGGTCCCAAGCTGGAGCTGGTGGTTTCCGTGGGGGGTTTATATTTTTTGCCCCTCTGGGGAACTGCCTTAATAGAAGATGTGAGAATAAAGGAGGATCCGTATTGTATTGTGCTGAAATGGCTGAAGCGTGGATCTTGATGGAAGAGAAGGAAAGGCCACTGTTTAACATCTCAGCTAGGTACTGTAAAATCTGAGGTATATTTATTACCCAAGGATTCTGGCCCTTTGCTTGATTCCAGGAACAAAATAGTTTCCATTTGGCGGAGTAGGTTTTTCTAGTAGAGGGTCTCCTGGCCTCCAAGATGACATCCTGTACCTCTGGAGAGGAGAGTCTGTTGGCAAATTAAGGTATTTTCCATGCAGCTAGATTTAGAGTTCTGAGCTGGCTGTGAAGGGTCTTGTTGTTGTGCTGGGACAACAGAAGAGGAACTTGAGGTAGGATCCATGGTGGTGAGTGTAACAGGCTCTTTAGGAGAGGATACCAGTGCTGTCGTGGCCAGTCTGGAGCAATGAGAATCATTTGTGGCCTCTCTGCTCTGGTTTTTAATAGGACTTTGGTCAGAAGAGGTAGAGGAGGGAAGGCATAGACTGTCAATGCTGTCCAATTGAAAGAGAGTGCGTCCACTTTCCAGGCCTGTGGATGATAGGTCCTTGAGCAGAATTTTTCCAACTGGTAATTTCTGTGGGTAGCAAATAGGTCTATGTCTGGCTGTCCCCATGCTTATGTTATCTTTGAGAAGACTTGAGGATGCAACTTCCATTCTTGTGGGTCTGTCATAATTCTGCTTAAGTTGTCTGCCAGTGTGTTTTCCTTCCCTGGCAGGAATTGTGCCTGCAGTTGAACTTGTAATTCCAATGCTGTGTTCCACAGGGTCATAGCTTGCCTGCACAGGGGGTATGAATGCGTCCCTCCCTGTTTATGTACCACATGACTGTGGTGTTGTCTGTCCTTATTAATAGCTGGCCCGGATGCAGTAGGTCCTTGAAGGTCATAAGAGCATTTTGCACAGCTAGCATCTCCATTTGGTTGATGTGTAGGTGCATTTGTTTTGGGACCATTTTCCTGGATGCACTGATCTGCCATGTGTGCTCCCCAGGCGTAGTCTGAGGCATCTGTTGTGATGATTTGACTTGCTTGTGGTATACAGAAAGGGAGACCCGTGTTTCTTTGGCATGCTTGAGCCCACCACAAAAATTCCTTTTGAAGGCATGGAATGAGTAGTAAAATTGTTTCCAAGCTGTGGCTGTGTTGAGACCATAAGTTTTTAAGGTACCACTGTAGTTTCCTCATATGCAGCTTTGCAAATGGTATTAGTAGGATGCAAGATGCCATGAACCCCAGAGCCTGCAGGATTTTCCTTGCAGTTAGCCTGGTTAAAGTTGCCATTTTGTTGAAGTATTGAGACAGTTGCCCTTGTTTGTCTGGCGTGAGGTAAGCCATATGGGCCGTTGTATTTAAGCTGGCACCCAGGAAAATTATCTGTTGAGAGGGTATTAGTTTTGATTTCTTTTTGTTCACTGTGTACCCCAGGCAGTTTAACAGTTTTATTACAAACGCCAGATGCTGCAATAGAATGTCCTTGCTGTCCGCTTGGATCAGGCAGTTGTCCAGATATGGGTAGATTTGTATTCCTCGTTGTCTGCAGAAAGCAATTACTGATGCCAGGCATATCGTAAACACTCTGGGCGCAGTAGATAAGCCAAAGGGCAATGCAGAGAATTGATAATGGGTTGAACCTGCAAGAAATCTGAGGTATCTTCTGCAATCTTGTCTGATAGGGACATGCAGGTATGCCTCCTTGAGGTCCAACGTCACCAGTCAAGACTCCTTGCCCAGCATGGGAAGAAGCTGCTGTAATGTGAGCATCTTGAATTTTGGTACCTCTAGATATGTGTTTAGAATAGATAGGTCTAAGATGGGTCTCCAATCTTTGTCCTTCCTTGGTACCAGAAATAGTCTTGAATAAAAACCTTGACCTTGTTCTTTTGCAGGTACCTCTTGAATTGCTTTCATATCCATGAGAGCAGAAATTTGTTTTTGTGCCTCTGCCCATTGATTTTGTGGCAGGTTTGGCATGCCTCTCATGTTTGGAAGGGTGTGAAAGTGGAACCTGTAGCCTCTGTCTATAATATCCAGAATCCATTTGTCCTTTGTAACAATGTGCCAGGTTTTTGAAAATAAGCCAGTTTTCTGCCCAAAGATGCTGCCATTATCGCTTTGTTTGGCAGGCATAGGGGAAAGTCAGTGTCTGTTTTCTAAATGACTGTGGTCTATCTTCTCCACCTCTTGGGGCTGGTGCTTGCCACTGCCTAGCTCTGTAAGATCCTTGAGGTTGTCCTCTACCCCTTGGGCGTCTGTATCTACCCCTTTGGGGTCTGTCCTTGGCTGGAAAGGACCAATTTTTTGAAGGCCAGTTTCTGCTGAAGCGTGGAGGCTGTACCTGCAAGAAATCTTTAACTGTTTGCATAGATTTCGCTTTTTCCTCCATTTTCTTTAGTACCTCCTCCGCTTTAACACCAAACAATACATCTTTTTGTAGTGGTGCATCTAATAACTTTGCTTTGACATGATCTGGTAAGGTTTGCTCTTTGAGCCAAGCGTGTCTACGTATGACAGACCCCGTGACACAGCTCTACATGAGGACTCTAATGCATCAAAACCACACTAAGGTACGTTTCCCCACTTGTTCTGCTCCATGCAACAAATCCTGCAACTCTTTCAAATCTGGTTGTTCTGTTTGTGTCATTTTGCTTTTCAGCTGAGATAGCAAGAACTGCTGGTACTTATACGAAATTGACAGTTTAATGCCCTCATGGTTAAAGTGGCTGAAGTATACACCTTTTCCCCCCACCTTTCTAATGCTCTGGAATCTCTCTCTGAAGGTAAAGGGTTTTAGCAGTAGAGGCCTTAACCCCCTTGGGACCCTGAGAAATAGTTTCTGGGTCAGCAGAAGGGCAAAGGAACTGGTGAGAATCAGGAACCCGGTAATATCTGTCTGGTTTAACAGGGGCAGGAGGTAAAGAGTCTGGATTAAGACTGGCTTCTGTACACATCATCCAAAATATCTAAGACAGGAGGAATAGCCACGGGCCTATGCTGGAGTAGCAGCAGAAATTCCCTGAGCCTTTTCTTGGAATCTGAGTAATCTTGGCCTTCCCAGTGGAAGTGCTCTCTCAATGTATGAAGGGTTTCCCCAAAAGAGTAGTCCTCAGGGGGGGGGAGACCGAGGGAATAGACTCCTCAGCATCAGAGTCTTCAAATGGGGAATAGGCATAATCCTGGTCCTCAGAAAGGTCTGAGGTAATAGAAGCCTGGTCTAAGGAAGGGAAGTCTTCCTCCAACCTGGGTCTTTTGTCTGAGGGGGGTTGAGAACCCCTGATGAGTGTAATCAAATCCTCAGCCATTTTAAGCATCTGTTTTTTAGGCATGGGGCCTTGAGAGGGGGTCTGAGGACCCTGTTTTTTAATTTTCATTGGAGCTTTAGATTTAGAGAATGATTTAATAGAGAAGGTGGTAGGCCTGAAAACGCCTTCAGAAATGGCAGGCCTCGCTAAATTTTCCGTTTCTCCGCCAACAGTGGCGTCTGTATCTGCAGTGGGAATGGAGACAGAGGAAGCTGCGACCTCGGGTACTAAGTCGCCGTTAAAAAAAGTTTCATCGGTAGTCAGGGGCTGCGTAGGCGCCTCGCTGAGAACCGGTGGTTGGCCTTAGCGTGATCTCAGTACACGGTGTAGGCCTCGGATGTCTGTCCTTATCCTTGCGTTTTTTTGCCTGAAACTGGCGTCGTTAAATCCGATGACATGATATAATTAAATTTTTTGCCAAAATAATGAAGGGCGAACTCCACCCGGCGCTTAATAGTGCGCTTGTTAAACCTAGCACAAAAACGGCAGGCCGAGACGTCGTGGTCTGGCCCTAAGCAAGGTATACAGTAAGAGTGAAAATCCTTATGCGGTATTTGCTTCCCACAAGAAATGCAATTATTAACTTTGTCCGACATCGGTCTGAGGCAAGAAAAGTTTCCCCAACGGGGTACTTAGCTTTAAAGAAGTCTTCGGCTGAAATACTTTTCATAAATCTCAGGAGCTGGCCGACCGGCACTTGCGAACTGCTTCTGCTTCGGGCACTGCGCGGCAAGAAAGACTGAAGAAAATGGCGTCTGCTGCCTCTTTTATACCCCTGTCGCACTGACGTCAGGGAAGAAGCGACGACAACCGACGCCGGACCTAGACTTTGGAATTCGGCTGAGCGAGGACCCGCCTGACGGCAGGATAACCCAAGTGTGATGACTGCAGCTGTATGCACGATGAACATCAGCAGAGTCTGAACCTGGACTATAAACTGTGCCATGACCTCACATAGGGCAGGCACAACAGACACTGCGAAGTGTCCAACACTAACCATCTTCTGAAATGGGATCAGAGAACTTCAATTTATGCTGCTCCCCATGGGCAGCATTGATAGCAGCATTCAAAGGAGGGATGCTCCAGGACGATTCCTGGACAGGGCTACAAGGACCAACACAAGCTGGTACAAGATGGCAAGGAAACCCTCTTCCTGCAAGGTTTCAGCCACAGTGGCCATCACCTTGAGGAAGACTCAGGGGAATGAGGAGAGCCCAACTGGCAATACTTCACTGGACATGATACTGAATGAAAAGAAAAAGGAGAAGTGCACTCTGAGATCCAACAACACTGGATCAAACACAGTGACTGGGGAGGTTTAATGCTTGGTAAGCAAATGGGCAAAACAATGAAAAAAAATACTCTAGCCTCTTTATGTAAATCAGGAGGGGCACAGTCTACACCATTATATTTGCTTATTTCACTTTATAGCAAATTAAATGGCAATTAAACTGAATAAAACATTTTTAGTTTCATTTTACTGCACGGAAGATGTCACACAATGCTGTTATTCTGTTTTCATTGTGTTCTTAGAAATAGAAAATGATGCAAAAGACAACATAATAAATGTCAGGTGGAAAGTCAAAAGTGACAGTGGAGGAAGGACATTCTACTCTACTACCACAGCACTACAAAAAAAAAAAAAGTTTCAGGCATAATTCCATATAGTATGTAATTACATTAGCCTGCCAACTTACCAGTCTTTTACATGTTCAACATATCAGTTGCTTCTAATAATGTAAAGGTGACACAACTCATTTCACCTCAAGTTTCTTTAATTTTAAGTGTTTTCACTTTTCACTCTAAACCTTATTCTTCGAAAATGTGACCAGAGCCATTGACTAGGGCAAATCTGTGCTCACAGCATACTTCGACTTGGCAAAAGCCTTTGACACAATCCCACATTCAGGCACTACCAATAAACTTTGCAAACTGAATGTAATCCCTTTGTTGTAAGGTGGGTTGCCAACTGGCTCACACACCTGTCACACATTATCAAAGTGGGTGACTCAACATCAACCAACATACCAGTCACCAGTGAGGTGGCACAAGGATCAGTGTTGGGCCCACTACTGTTTGGTATATACCCCTCAGAAGTTCAGACCAAAACTAAAACTAAGGGGCTGTGGCCGAACAAATCTGAAGACTACTGCAAAAGTACAGTTGTGTACACATACCATAAATGTAGATGTAAGAGTGTATTCACTGTTGCAGCATCATGCTTGGGTTATCTGGCTGCAGGTAGCCCTCAGGTCGGCCCGAATACCAGAGTCTTGGGATTTCTGCGTCAGATGCTGTCGCCTCTTCCATGACGTCAGGTCATCAGGGGTATAAAACATGCAGCCAATGCCATTACATCAGTTTTTCTTGCCCAAAAATGTCAGGAGTCCCCAAAATGGGAAGCTATTATATGGTGTGGAACACCACCAGTAAAAAGTAAATACCACTGCCATAGAAAATGGCCACAAAGAGGATAGGTAGAAAGGACAGAGAAACCAGGATGCTGGAGGGAGGTAAACCTGGACTGCAACAGTGAGTACACTTGAACATCTTCATTTATGGTAAGTGCACACAACTGTACTACATTCTTCATGTTTCACTGTTGCAGTCATCACACTTGGGTTGATTCCCAAAGCTGAGGAAGGAAGAAGGCAGTCAAGAAGCACTAGGGCTGGCTAGCTAGCAGGCCTTGTAAGACTGCTGTAGCAAATCCAGTTGTGGACTTGGGTAAGTGGTAATGCTTGGTGAAGGTGTGTACAGAACTCCAGGTTGCAGCTTCTAGAATGTCCCTGGTAGGGACTCCCCTGAGAAATGCTGTAGAGATGGAAGTAGCCTTAGTGGAATGTGTTCCGATCCCCTATGGGGTAGGTTTTCCATGGTGCTTGTAGCAGAAATGGATGCAGTGTGCTATCCATTTGGAAATGGTTTGGTTTAAAATGGCCTTGCCCTCTACCCCTGAAGCAAAGCTGACTAGCAGTTGGTTAGATTTTCTGAAAGGTTTAGTCATGTCAAGGTAGAACCTGAGATGTCTGTGCATGTCCAAGGAGTGCAGGATCCTTTTCCCTTTACTCTGAGGATTAGGGAAGAAGGTTGGCAAAAGGATGGATTGGTTTAGAGCCACACTGGACACCACCTTAGGTATAAAAGATGAGTTAGTCCTGAGGGGAACCCTGTCAGCATGGAAAATAATGAAGGGTTCCACAGCCATTAGTGCCTGTAACTCAGACACTCTTCTTGTTGAAGTTATGGCTAGAAGCAAGGCTGTTTTCCAAGAGAGAGGAATTTTAACTCTGCTGATGCAGCAGGTTCATAAGGGAAGTGTGAGCTTTTCCAGTACAAAGTTAAGGTCCCTGGTAGGGGTGGGAGCTCTTCTAGGGGGCCTTAAATTGTTAGTCCCTCTCAGGAACTGTTTGATGAGAGGGTGAGAAGAGAGAGAGATGGCTCAGTATTATAATGAGCCGAGATGGCAGAGGCATGAATCTTAATGGAGGAGAAGGATAGGCCTCTGTGGAGCAGCTCTGCTAGGTAATCCAGGATTTGAAGTAAGGAGGGCACTGCTGTGTCCCTTCCTTGAGACTGATTCCAAGAACAACATCTTTTCCAATTTTCAATATAGGATTTCCTAGTACTAGGCCTTCTGGCCTCAAGAAGGACGTCCAGCCAGCACCTGTTTGCTGAGGGTTGCTGGTGGTGTATTCAGGATATAAGCCAGGCTACAAGGTTTAGGGTTTGCAACTGTGGATGCAAAATCTGTCCCTCCTGCTGAGACAGCAGGGAAGTTGTCTGATGAAGGTGCCAGGGTGGCACTGCTGTCAGACTGCATAGGAGTGGGTACCAGTGCTGGTGTGGCCAGTCTGGGGCAGTAAGAATTGCCCTTGGCCTGTCCTGTTTGATTTTGAGTAGTACTTTTGAGAGGAGGGATAGAGGGGGAAAGACATAAATTGAGAGGTTTTCCCATGTGACGGACAGGGCATCCACCTTCCAGACCCTTCTGTGAGGGTTCCTGGTGCAGAATTTGCTCAACTGGTGGTTCTTGGGGGAGGCAAAGAGGTCCACCTCCGGTGTCCCCCACATCTGGATTAGAAGTTTGAAGATGTTGGGCTCCAATTTCCACTCGTGTGGGTCCAGTAGATGTCTGCTTAAGTCATCTGCCAGTGACTTTTGTTTGCCTGGCAGGAACTGAGCTTGTAGGTGCACTTGGTTGCTCAAGGCTGTGTTCCACAGGGCCATAGCTTACCTGCAGAGTGGGTAGGAATGTGTTCCCCCCCGGCTTGTTTATGTACCACATAACTGTGGTGTTGTCTGTCTTTATCAGCAGCTGTCCTGGAAGGATTAGGTATTTGAAGGCTGTCATGGCATTCTGTACAGCTAGCATCTCTTTTTGATTGATATGCAGGAGAATTTATCCTGGGATCCACTTGCCTTGAATGCATTTGCCTGCCATGTGAGCCCTCCATACTTAGTCTGATGTGTCTGTTGTCAGGGTTTGGGCGGCGAGGAGTTGAGTGAAGGGCAGTCCCTTGTTATGGTTGCATGCTTCTGCCCACCAAAGGAACTCTGCCCTTAGACAAGGTAAGCTAGGAATCACTGTTTCCAGGTCCTGAGAATGTTGACACCAAAGACTTTTTAAGTACCATTGAAGCTTCCTCACATGCAGTCTTACATATGGAATTAGCAGAATGCATGGGGCCATGAACCCTATGGCTTACAGTATTTTCCTTTCGGATAGCTGGGTTTTGGTGGCCATTTGTTCGAAGTAATTGGTCAAACAGACCTGCTTTTCTGGAGTGAGGAATGCCATCTGGGAAGTTGTGTCCAAGTTTGCTCCAAGGAATACAATTTTTTGACTGGACACCAGTTGTGCTTTCTTTTCGTTGATGGTGTACTCCAAAGAAGTTAGGAGTCTTAATGTCAGATGCTGAAGCAGCAGTTCCTGACTGTCCGCCTGAATCAGGCAATCATCCAGGTATGGGAAAATTTGAATATTTCTCTGCCTGTAGTATGCAATGGCTGAAGCCAGGCACTTTGGCTTATCTATTGCGCTTAGAGTATTCACAAAGGGTAGTGCAGAGAACTGATGGTGCATAGAGCCTGCCCTGAAACGTAGATATATCCTGCAAGACTCCCTTATGGGGATGCGCAAATAAGCTTCTTTTAAGTCTAGGGTGACTAAAGTACAGTTGTGTACACTCACCATAAATATAGATGTTAGAGTGTATTCAATGTTGCAGTCATTACATTTAGGTAATCTGCTGGCAGGTTGCCCTCAGTCGGCATGAATCAAAGTCTTGGGTCCTGCATCAGTTGCTGTCTCCTCTTCCATAAAGTCAGGTCGTCAGGGGTATAAAACATGCAACAGACGCCATTTCATTCAGTTTTTCTTGCCCCAGATGTCAGGTGCCCCCAAAATGGGGAGCGCAAAAAAAAAAAAAAAAAAAAAAAAAAAAAAAAATATATATATATATATATATATATATATATATATATATGTATATATGTATATATATATATATATATATATATATATATATATATATATATATATATATATATATATATATGTGTATGTATATGTATATGTATATATATATATATATATATATATGTATGCATATATATATATATATATATATATATATATAAATAAATAAACAACAATATATGTAAATGCACTTTTAGCAACGTAAACTTTACCTTCATCTAAAAGCAAATACACCTACACCACAAAGGCTTTAAGTATACAGTGAAGGAAAGAGAAGTTATAAAAAAGGGGGATGGTGACTGCAACAGTGAATACACTTGAACATCTGCATTTATGGTAAGTGTACACAACTGTACTATGTTCTTCGTGTTTCACTGTTGCAGTCATTACACTTGGGTAGAATCCCAAAGCTATGGATGGGAGGATGGAACTAAATAGCATTAGGAGCTGCTATAACGCCCTGCAGAACTGCAGTGGCAAAGCCTGCCCTGGATATGGAGAAGAGGGGCAAATGTTAATGCTTTGTGAAGCTATGAACAGAGCTCCAAGTAGCAGCTTCTAGATTGTCTTTGGTTGGAACTCCTCTGGGAAAGGCTGCTGAGGTAGAGGCAGCCCTGGTGGAATGTGACCCGATTCCCTTTGGCACAGATTTACCATGGTGCAAGTAGCAGAAACAAATGCAGTGTCTTATCCACTTAGAAATAGTCTGTTTTGATATAGGCTTCCCCTCTGATCCTGAAGCAAATGCCACCAGTAGTTGCTCAGACTTTTAGAGATTTGGTCCTGTTTAAGTAGAATCAGTTGTCTGTGTACGTCCAATGAATGCAGAATTCTTTTCCCCTTGTTCTGTGGATTTGGGTAAAATGTTGGCAAGTGAATTGTTTGGTTAAGAGCCACACTGGATACCACCTTAGGCATAAAGGAAGGATTGGTCCTGAGGGACACCCTGTCCGGGTAAAATGTAATAAAAGGCTCCACAGCCATGACAGCCTGTAGTTCTGAAACCCTTCTTGCTGAAGTGATTGCCAAGAGGAAAGCTGTTTTCCAAGACAAAAATTTTATATCCGCAGTAGCTGCTGGTTTAAAAGTAGGCAGGGTGAGTTTTTCCAGTACAAAATTGAGGTCCCATGCAGGAGTTGGTGATCTTCTGGGAGGCCATACATTTTTGGCCCCTCTAAGATACTGTTTTAGCAGAGGATGAGAAAAGAGGGGTGGCTCCGTGTTGTAATGAGCCGAGATGGCAGAGGCATGGATTTTTATTGAAGAAAAAGACAGGCCCTTGTCAAACATCTCAGTCAAGTATTGTCAAATCTGAGGGATATTTGGTTTTGCTGTGTCCGTTCCTTGTGCTTGGTTCCAAGCACAGAATCTCTTCCATTTATCAGCATAAGATTTTCTAGTACTAGGCCTTCTGGCTTCCAAAATGACATCCATCACAGATTTACTGAGAGGTGTTGTTTGAATAATAAAATGATCAGCCATGCTGCAAGGTTCAGAGTTTGGAGCAGAGTGTGCAGAATTTGACAGTTCTGCCGAGACAGTAGACGAGGTATTTGAGGCAAGTACCAAGGAGGGAGTTGAAACGTATTCCTTAGAACTGGGTACCAGTGCTGGTGAGGCCAGTCCGGAGCAATCAGGATCATTTTTGGTTTTTCCTGACTGACCTTTAGTAAGACCTTGGAGAGAAGAGGCAGAGGGGGAAAGGCATAGACTGATAGGTCTTTCCAACTGAAGGATAGGGCATCCACTTTCCATGCTTGTCTGTGAGAAGTCCTTGTGCAGAATTTATCCATTTGATAATTTTGGGGAGAGGCAAATAGATCTATGTCTGGGCTCCCCCATTTCTGTGTTACCATGCTGAGGATTCGTGGATCCAGTTTCCACTCGTGTGGGTCCATAAGATTTCTGCTTAGGTCGTCTGCCAGACTATTTTGTTTTCCTGGCAGGAATTGAGCCTGAAGATGTACTTGGCAAGTCAAAACTGTGTTCCACAATGCCATAGCTAGTCTGCAAAGTGGGTAGGAATGTGTGCCCCCCTGCTTGTTTATGTACCACATAACCGTGGTGTTGTCCGTCTTTATCAGTAGTTGTCCTGGATGAAGTCCTTGAAGGCCGTCAGAGCATTCTGAACAGCTAGCATCTCTTTCTGGCTGATATGCAGATGCATTTGTTTTGGGCTCCATATGCCCTGAATGCATCTCCCCACCAGGTGGGCCCCCCAAGCATAGTCTGATGTGTCTGTAGTTAGGGTTTGGGTGGCAGGGGGTAGAGTGAATGACAGTCCCTTGTTTTGGTGACATGTCTCTGCCCACCAAAGAAATTTCTGTTGTAGGCAGGGAATGACAGGAATCACTGTTTCCAGACTGTGACAATGTTGACTCCATAAACATTTTAGGTACCACTGACGTTTCTTCATATGCAGTCTTGCATATGGAATTAGTAGAATGCAGGATGCCATGAACCCCAAAGCCTGCAGAATTTGTCTTGCAGATAACTGGGTTTTTGTTGCCATCTGTTTGAAGTAAGTTGTCAGTTGCCTTTGTTTGTCTGGCATAAGGTAAGCCATCTGGGCAGTTGTATTCAAGCTTGCACCCAGGAATGTAATTATTTGAGAGGGTACCAGTTGGGAATTTCTTTTCGTTTATTGTGTACCCTAGGCATGTTAGAAGCCTTTTCACAAATGCCAGATGTTGAAGAAGAATGTCTTTGTTCTCTGCTTGAATGAGACAGTCATCCAGGTTAGGATAAATTTGTATGCTTCTTTGTCTCCAAAATGCAATTGCTGGTGCCAGGCACTTTGTAAAGACCCTGGGCACAGTAGGTAAGCCAAAGGGCAGTGCAGAGAATTGGTAATGCAAAAAACCTGCCTTGAAGCAGAGGTATCTTCTGCACGATTCCCTTATTGTGATATGCAGGTATGCCTCTTAAGTCTAGAGTCACTAACCAAGCGTTCCTGGCCCGCATAGGCAGTAGCTGTTGTAAAGTCAGCATTTTGAATTTTGGAATGTCCAGGAACGTGTTCAAAATCGATAAATCCAGTATTGAACGCCAGGCATTTTCTTTTCTGGGTACCAGAAAAAGTCTTGAATAAAAATCTTGTCCTTTTTCCTGTTCTGGTACTGGCTGAATAGCCCCCATATCCATGAGGGACATAACTTGTTTCTGAGCCTCTGCCCATTGACTTTGTGGCAGATCTGGCCAACCGTTTGGAATTGGCAAAGTATGGAAATGAAATCTGTACCCCTGGGATACTATGTTTAATACCCACTTGTCCTGGATAATTAACTGCCAGTTTTGAGCATGAAGTGCTAATTCCCCCCCCCAAGGGGGCTGCCAAAAGATAAGTGGTTGGTGAAGGTAGAGGGAAGTCATTGAGACTGCTTAATGTAGGGCTGTGCTTTGTTTCCTCCAAATTTGGAGGTGGAGGCACTCCATTGCTTTGACCTGTAAGAACCCTGTGATTGGTATCTAGAGCCTTTTGGGCACCTGGATTTGCATTGAGAGGCTCTGTTGGACACAGGACCAGTTTTTAGTAGGCCAGTGTCTACTAAACCTGGGTGGCTGCACTTGTAAGAAATCTTTTACAGTTTGCATAGATTTAGCTTTGTCTTCCATTTTCTTTAAAACCTCTTCTGCCTTATTACTAGAGTATCATGCTGTAAAGGAGCATCCAACAATTTAGCTTTAACATTTCAGGCAGATTTTGCTCCTTGAGCCAGGCATGCCTTCTAATCACATATCCAGTAACTGTGGCCCTGCAAGAGGCCTCCAAGGAATCAAAACCACTTTGCAAAGTATGCTTTCCAACCTGTTCTGCTGCATGCAATAATTCCTGTAATTCTTTATTTTCCACACAATCAGAAATCAACATCATTTTCTGTTTTAATAAGCCCATAACATGCTGTTGATATTTAAGCATATGAAACTGGCAGTTTAAGGCCCTAATTGCCAAGGTTGCAGACGTATAAACCTTCTTCCATCTGTCCAGCGCCCTGGAATCTGTCAGAGGGGGTAGGATTTTTGGCTGTAGAGGCCTTTACACCTTTGGGACCCTGTGAGATAGTCTCAGGATCAGCAGCAGGATTTTTGAATAGAAATTTGTGGGAGTCAGGAACCCTGTAATATCTGTCTGGCTTACTAAGAGCCGGAGGTAGGAAATCAGGAGCCATGCTTGATTCCGAAAATACATCATCAACAATGTCTAATACTGGAGGTATTGCCAAAGGCCTATGCTGAGGAAGAAGGAGGAAATCCCTAAGCCTCTTTTTTGATTCAGAAAAATCCTGACTCTCCCAATGAAAATGTTCCCTTAAAGTATGCAAGGTTTCGCCAAAAGAATAATCCTCAGGAGGAGATGCAGATGGGATGGATTCTTTTGCATCTGAATCCTCATAGGGTGGAATAGAAAATTCCTGATTAGAAGAGGAATCAGAAGAAATGGAAACCTGTTCTGAAGATTCATAATCAATGTCTTGCCTATGCCTCTTAGCAGAGGGGGGGGGGGGTGGGAACCCCTGATCAAGGTAATTAAGTCCTCAGCCATTTTGATGATCTGTTTTTTAGGCATAGGGGCCTGAGCATGTGGCTCATGCATCGGTTTTTTAGACTTAGAATATGTTTTTGATCTTGTTTTTAAAGCTGGCGTTGGTGTTATATAAAAATGTTGAGGCCTGAAAGCACCCTCAGAAGCCGGTGCCTGCTCAGTGGCTCCGGACCCATCCAAGGGAGAGACATCCATGGGTTCAATACTCCTCTGCCTCTAGAGGACGAGTGGTCCGCAGCTGGATGGGATTGCTGAGACTTGTGGAACCACAGCTTCTTTTGTCCCCTCTGATTCCTGGAGAAGGATCTTTGGGGACTAGAGAAGCGGACACAGATGGCAGACAGCGTCTTCCCGTCCTTTTCGCTTAGGACCAGCGTATCGCGAATGGTCTTGCCGAAAAGAGCAGAACCGTCAAAGGGGGCGTTCGTGAAGGACGCCTTGAAGGGATCCGCAAAGCCGCAAAGATGGAGCCAGGCATGACGTCGTAAGACGACCCCTGCTCCACTGGCTCTAGCGGCTCCTTCCAAAGCATGAGAGAGGAGCCGCATAGAGGTATTGGAGATGGATTTCAGAGTGGCCATTCATGTCGAAAACACATTCCTGTCTCCGACAGACATGGACTCCGGGGAGGCTGCTGCGTATTCCTTGATAAAGTCTCGCTGTAGCCTGATGGTATGTGCCATATAGTTCAGTGCCCTTATGGAAAAGGTCGCTGAAGCAAACATCCACTTCCCAATCCGGTCCAACGCTCGAGATTCTTTATCTGGCGGGTGGACCAAAGAACTCTCCTGAGCGAGTTCTTTCTTGGTGGCCGCCACCAACATGGCATCAACAGGGGATCCTTTGGCCCATGATTGCCTATCTGTGGGGGGACTTAGTATTTTATCGGGATGCCTAGGAATTGGCTCCACGGTGTCGGGCTCCTTCCACGCCCTGGTGGTAATCAAGTCCACCAGGGGGTCAGCTGGAGGGGACACCCAGGAAGTAGATGGGCCTGCCTCAAATGCCTCCAGGAACATCGATTCATCAAGGGAAGGTTTTTGGGCAGACCACCCCCCTCTAATACGCAACATTTCCATGATGTCTCCAAAGGAGACATCTTCAGGGGGGTGACCTTGGGGAACCCCCCCTATCATCTGAATCCGTGTCGGTGGTAACGGACTCGGGGGAGTCCAGGTGCCTCCTTTTACACCGTTTCCGAGGAACCTCCTCGGTGGGGCTATCTGAAGAGGGCTCGTCCACGGGTTGTTCTTCCACAGGAACTAGCTGGAGGGTTTGGGCAGGCTGTCCCGATGGTCGGATGATGGAAGACAGACCCTCATACAGTGGGGGTACGGGTGGATCCGAAGCCCGAACCGGGGATCTGGAGGATCTCGACAGTACCCTCTCCACTACATCAAAAGCCGAAGGAGAATCACCCTCGCCAGCCTCTGAGAGCAATCTCCTCGGCTCCGAGGAAGGGATCGGGGTCGGAGCCAAAGCAGTCGGCGCCGAGAGAGAGGTGCTGAAGCCAACAGCTCCGAAGATACAACTCCCTCGAATCCGACGCTCAGCCCTCGGCCCCGAGAGCTCGGATCAGACAAGCTCAAGGGCCTAGTCGGCGAAGAGACCAGCACTATCGGCGCCAACAAATCCATGGGTCCGAATGGGCCCGGATCCGATGACTCCGAGATCTGAAAACGAGTTGGAGAAGGAGTGATCGGGGCAAACATGGGGTATGCACTCCCCCCCAGAGGGGGGGGAGGCAAGAGCACCCCCATCTGCAAGAACAGACACATCATCCGATCCATATCCGCTTCGGAGATGCTTTTGGTTGACCTGGAAGAGGTAGTCGAGGCGGGCCGGGAGGGCCGCCTCGACACCTCAAGGGAGACCGATCTTCCTCCTCCGGCGAGAAGCTAGGCGAACGGAGCCGAGAGGAGAAGGATCTGGAGACCCCTGAAGGAGACTTAGCTATTTTGCTGGCGGAGCCGAGGTGAGACTCGCCCGCCTTTTATGGGATCTATGTCCCTCCTTAGCCTTGTGCCTCTTCTCCTTAGTTGAGGAGGCACTAGTTTCCCCAGAGCTCAAACCCGAAGATGGAGGTTGAGTCCCGGGTTGAGCTGAGGGAACAGAGGGCGCTGAGGCCACTGAGGCAGCCGGAGCCCGAACGGGAGAGGAAGAAGCTGACTCCTGGGGGAGCTTTCCCGCCAGGATCAGCTTGTTTTTCCTATCCTGAAGGGCCCGGGGGTTAAAGGCCTCACAGATCTGGCAGGCCTCTGAAAGATGGGCTGCCCCCAGGCACAAAACACACTGAGTGTGGCCATCAGCTGGGGAAAGCTTGTGGCCACACTCAGTACATTTAGAAAAAATGGCCTTAGGCCCTTCCGCCATGTTAAACACTCACACACACACACACACACACACACACACACACACACACACAAACGCTAAGGGGGGAGGGGGAGTGACAAAAGAAAAACTAACTGTACCAGAAAAAATTAAACTAGCACTAAAAAGGGGTAGAAAACGGTTTACTACCACACACACACACGATTTTTGAAACTTTAGGATGAAGTTATGATAGAAACGATTTCACCCAGCCAGGAGCTCTTCAAAGGGAAAGCTTCTTCAGCCGCGGCAAAAAACGATCTGAGATAATGTGGTTGGTAGTAGGGGATTATGGGTAGGGGGGAGGAGCTAGGAGCTCGGATCTTGGAAAGCTGCCGGCTCAGATCCTAAGTCCGATCCGATACCCACAGGTTGCAGAGCAAATGAAGTAACTACTTCAGATCAAGAAGTTATGTACTCACCATAACATTCGATGTATGTAGTCCATCTCGCCTCACATTCTTACCCGTGGGTTCGGAGCCGAACCTCGGCTCTGACTCTGCCATACTCTAGCTTGAAGTCTTTCAATTGGCTGGGCTAAGAAGGTATCCCATGCTGCACTGCTCCCTTTCCATAGATCTTGTTTGCTGCAAGCTAATCATTCACTCCTCCACATACAACAACATATACAGAAGGAAGAACATACAAACCAGAAAGGAATTTGAAACCATACCTAACCCCTAGGTCCTCCAGGATGGGGGAAGAAGGGGGCGTAAGTAAGAATGTGAGGCAAGATGGGACTACATACATCGAACTTTATGGTGAGTACATAACATTTTGATGTTATGTAGTCCAATCTCGTCTACATTCTTACCAGTGGGACAGCGACCCCAGCACCTGAATTCTGGGAGGCTCAGTACAAAATACTCCTGAGCACTGTGGAACCAAAGGAAGACCTGCCTTTGGATACCAAATCCAACTTGTATTGAGTAACAAAGGTGTGAGGAGATGCCCATGTAGCCGCAGCACAAATATCATCCATAGACAACCTGGCCTGAAAAGCTGTAGAACTAGACACAGATCGGGTAGAATGAGCCTTCACTCGAAATGGTAAATCCTTGCCACCTGAAGCATAAATGAATGAAATACAACTGGAAATTCATCTGGACAAAGTGACTTTGGAAACAGGAGACCCAATCCTGTTTTCTGAAAATGAAAAACAACTGATCCGATTTTCTAAGATCCTTCGTTCTATGTAAATAGAATCGTAATCGTCTGTGCACATCCAGCTGATAAAATCTAAATTCTGCCTTGTTCGAGAACTCTGGAAAGAATACATGTAGTTTAATGAATTGGTTTAGATTACTGACAGAAGTCACTTTCGGTAGGAAGGAATGAAGGGTTAGGTCTGAGAGAAACCTTAACCTCATGAAAAATCAAGTAAGGTGGTCTAACTGATAAGGCTTGAAGCGCCGAGACACGTCTGGCTGAAGTGATGGCTATTAAAAAGATGGTCTTCCAAGTCAAATATTTTAAATCACAAGTGGCTGCAGGCTCGAAGGGGGGGGTGAAGTGAGATATTATAGAACAAAATTTAAGTCCCAAGGCATAACTGATTCAAAAACTGGAGGATGAAGCGCAGCATAGTGCCCTTCAGGAATGCCTTACAAAGTCTGTGTGCCATGAGACTAGGCTCATCAGCGACGTGAAAAGTGGAAATAGCTGCCAACTGGAATTTAATAGTTGCGGCCGCTGATCCTTGGATGAAAAGCATGGAGAGGAACTCCAGGACTGACGAAATTGGAGCTGTATAAGGATCAATTTGTCTTGCGTGCGCCCAGATGGAAAATCTCTTCCATTTGCTGGAATAGATTTTTCTGGTGGAAGGCTTATGGGAAAAAGACAGAATATGAACCACTTCCGGTGAAAAATGATGAAGCCTGACTAATGATGGAAGTGGAGGAGCCAAGCCGTCAGCCGGAGGGTCTGAAGAAAGGGATGGAGCTGCCCTGACATATGAGTTAGCAAATCTGGTTGAGGGTCCATAATCCAGGGGGCATCCACTAGGTAAGGATGGAGGAAGGGGAACCAAATTTGACGAAGCCAGTGTGGAGCAATCAGAATCATTTTGCTTCCCAAAGCTTGAGCTTTCTGAATAACCTTTGTCAGCAGAGGAACAGGAGGGAAGGCATACAAAAGACTGGAGGGCCAATCGTGAACTAGAGCATCCCTGGGTGATTCCCCCTTTGGGGGGATTAGAGTGAAGTAGCTGCTGCATTTGGTAGTGAGGGGGCTGGCAAATAGGTCGCAGCAAGGCTGACCCCACCTGCAGAAAATCTGCTCCGCAACCTGATTGTTCAGGGACCACTCGTGCGCCGAGATTGCTGGTGTGAAGCCACCAGTGTAGATTCTGCTTGCACCGGTCTGATTATTATGAGATGAAAAAAGAGGAAGATGTTGCAGAGACCACTGGGCGAAGAGTAGCCATTGAAGGAGCCTCATGAGCAGCCTCACCAAAGGAACCAGCATAATTGTAGCAGCCATCGTGTCCAACAATTTGAGGATCAATCTTGCTTTCACTCTTCTCAAAGGGAGTAACGCGTACACCTGCTGTTGTAAACTTTGAATCCTTTCTCTTGGTAAGAACGCCCTCATAAGTACGGTGTCTAACTCTGCGCCTATAAAGGTGACACGCTGCGAGGACAACAAGGCAGACTTTTCCCAATTTAGAGTTATGCCTAATTGCTGACAGATTGATCATGGTGTCTCTGGTTTGTAGGAGTAGATGCCTGGTGGTGGCAGAAAGGAGCCAGTCGTCCAGGTATGGAAACACTTGGAATCCTTGACGTCTCAAGTGAGCCATTACCACTGCCATGCATTTGGTGAACACCCTGGGGGCTGTGGTGAGACCAAAGGGCAGGGCGCGAAATTGAAAATGACTGGCCCCCAGCCGGAAGCGTAAATGACTTCTGGATGCCCGGTCCATCTTTATATGGTAGTAAGCATCCTTGAGGTCGATGGAGCACATCCACACTTCTTTTCCCAACAATGGGAGAATAGATTGCAATGTGACCATTTGGAACTTGGACTTCTTTAAATGGGTGATCAACCTGCTGAGATCCAAAATGGGTCTCAGGTCCCCTGTTCTTTTCGGCACCAAAAATAATCTGGAGTAAGTCCCTAATCCGATCTGGTCTGAGGGGACAGGCTGGATGGCTCCTTTTTCTAGCAGCTTTAAAACCTCTGAAGCTGCGGAATCCCTTTGATTGGGTGGAACATCTGGGATTTTGCTGATCGGGGGGGGGGGGGGGAGCTGATGAGAAGGGAATGCGATATCCTCCGGAAATTATTTTTAATACCCATTGGTCCTGAGTTATACTTTGTCAGGCCTTTGGGTATAGTGAAATGCGACCCCCGACTGGCTCCAGAAATGCACACTCAGGCCTCCCATCAGGAGCGCTGGTAAAGGAATCGTGGTCTCCCTGGTTACGTGGGCCTCCTCTGCCCCTAGGGCGGCGTCTACCAGAATTACCACCCTCTCCCCTGCCTCTGGAGGGGGACTCACCTTGTGCGTCATGAAAAAATCTCTGCGATTTTTTGAACCAGGAGAGATTTGTGACAGACTAGTACCAGTAAGAGTGAAAGGGAAGGTCTACAACAGGGTAGTGAGACCAGCTATGTTATATGGGTTGGAGACAGTGGCATTGACAAAAAGGCAGGAGTCAGAGCTTGCCGTGGCAGAGTTGAAGATGTTAAGATTTGCACTGGGTGTGACGAGGATGGACAGGATTAGGAATAAGTTATTTTTGTTTAATTTAACTATTAGGCTAACACACTCAAGTGCGCTAGCTGTTTTATAGCATTTACTGTTTGCTACTGTATCTTTTCCTTCTGTCTCTGTAAAAAAAAAGAAAAAAATATATCTTGTTTTCCCGCCTTACTGAACTAGAATAGTCCAGTCTTCAGATTTTGCTGATCTCTGGGCTTTGTCTTAGTTCCTGTGCTATCCATATCCTTATTTGGATAAGAGGAAGCTTCTTTGTTCACCAGTGGGAGTGGGGAGCACTGAGCAACCTATTTGTCCCTAGAGGAGTGGTTCCAGCCCAGCAACTTGTAGTTTATTGGCCATTTTGGGTCAATTCCTAGCTCTTTTCAACCCCCTGCTAGAAAGCGCGCTTTTGCGCGAAGTTGCTCATGGAGCAGCATCGGGCAGCGCCGGTTAATCAAGTTTAAACTATTTCTGGCTCCGTAAAGTCTGCTCTTCAATTTTTCCCTTAGAACTGCTCTACTTGCAATCTAAACAGCCTATTCTCTATCTGAAAAGCTCAGCACTTGCTCCTAAAGCATTTTTTATACAGGTAAAGCACTCTTAAACAAAAGAAAGTACTTCATTCACCTAAATTCCCTTGAGTACCCATTTCCCTATAGGTCCTTTTCTGACTCAGTTACACAGCAACCTTTTTCACTATTCTAGCATGTCGAAGGGTCAGTTGCTGGCATCCTCTCCTGTTCAGCTGGTGAATCTAGAATCTTGAGGCAATGTTACAATTGCCTCATGTACACAGACAACCCTCTCCTCCTCCCAACAAATACAAATATATGCGAGAGATGCAACTATATAGCCAAACTGGAGGCTGAGCTCTCTCAACTCAGGACTGGCAAGACCAGTCAGGAGGAGAAGGTAACCACGCACACCACAAACCCAGTCTCACATAGAACTATCACAACTGCAAACCAAACACATAAACACACAAAAACATACTCATGGGCGCTGATTAAAAATCTACCAAAACAACAGAGGCCTCCAAAGCAGACACCCAAGCAACCGCCACCTCAAGACATAGCACATGCAACACATAGTTCACAAAGTCAGTGTGCTAAACAGTCACAGCCCTTAAGGCCAAACAACATGCCAGACACACTTGTAATAGGTGACTCCATAGTCAGACACACTGACATCCCGCTCACCAGACTGAACAAGGAAAAGGTCACAGTAAGCTGCCTGTCGGGCGCTAGAATCTGCCACATAACACAAGCACTCAGGTCACTCCACAGCAAGTACAAATATGACTCAGTCATTGTCCATGCCGGTGTGAACGACCTGAGACGTACCTCCCTGGACTACATGAAAAGAGACAGAGGAGCTCTCTGATTATGTAGCCCAGGCCGGTATGACCCTGACCCTGAGCAGCATCTTACCCTCACCAAGAATGATGCCACAGTACAAAGACAAAATGATCAGTTTTAACAATTGGCTTAATTACTGGTGTCATTCTAAGGGGATCCAATGTCTGTCTGCTTGGGATGACATGCTTGACAAGCCACGCTGCTTCGCAAGGGATGGCTTGCACCTGTCACCCCTGGGCTTCCGGATATTGGCCAAGGCTCTTGCCACCCCCATAGTGCCTTTTTTAGGCAAGGCTCAAATGACAAACCTACCAACCTAGAAAACACAAGTGGAAAAAAACTAAGGGTAATGCTGCTCAATGCCAGAAGTCTAAAACTCAAGATGCACGCTCTGGAAGCCCTCCTCAGTATGGAGAACATCGATGTCTGTGCAGTGACTGAAACCTGGTTCAAGGCTCCTGAGAACTCCCCAGCACTATCAGGTTTTACCTCATATCATGCTTTCCGGCCCCAAAATTCGGACCGAACCACAAAAGGAGGGGGAGTATCCATATTCAAAGATACCCACACCTCCAGGTTAGTGGCAATGCACGAAGCATCGGAGACCATCCATGTGCAACTAACCATAGGCAAAACTGCCCTACAGTTTGTAGCATGCTACAGACCACCCTCTCAAACTCAGGAACCCCACACAGCCTTCCTGAAGACACTGGAAAGTATGAATGTCTCTCCAAATACCATCATATTGGGAGACTTCAACTACCCAAACATAGACTGGGAACATTACTCAAGCCCCAACACCCTAGCCCAAAGGTTCCTAGAATTCATAAACTCAAATGCGATGGAACAACTAGTCACCATTCCCACAAGAGGAGATAATATACTAGACCTGATCATCACAAACATGGGGACAAAATGCTCCACACTGGAAGTATATCCCTCATTGGTGAGATCAGACCATAAATTAATCTCACTGGAAATCCACATCCCGCCCCCACCCCCTGCACAAAAGACCACAGTGAAGAACTTCTCAAAAGCCAACTTCACACTTCTTAAGACTGAAGTGGTATCCTTCAAGGCCCCTGGGCCAGTGGAAACCACAACCCACACTGCTAAATCCTTTACAAATGCCTTCTACGAGCACCTTCAAGAATGCATGGATCATGCAATCCCAAATAAAACCAAGACCCATTCCCCCAAAGGCAGGCACCCGGTCTGGTGGACCCCAGCCATAAACAAACTTTACAACAGGAGGAGGAAGCTACTACATAACAGAGCAAAATCCCTAAAAGGGAAGGCATCTCTGATCAGTACTAGCAAAAAACTACGATCACTCATAAAATCATCCAAGGCCAACTTTGAGAGAAAAATCGCAAAAGACACAAAAGACAATCACAAGGCCTTCTTTAGCTATGTTAGAAACCTGGGTGGAAACTCCCAGATATGCTCAGAGTTAGTCCAAAATGACACAAAATACACTGAACCCACAGACATTGCCAAAATTCTGGCAGACAGGTTCAGTGCAAATTTCTCCTCCCCCCCCCAAAAGGAGAAATATCTATCCCAGCAGAGTGTAGCCTCCCAAACATCTCAGATGCCCAGGTGAGAGTCCCTCTCTAAAGCTAAAAACACAGCATCAATGGGACCGGACGGTGTCCCGGCTGTGTGCTACATGAACTCAAGAGGAACTAAACCCACAACTAAGGCTGCTGTTTAATCTTAGCCTTACTACAGGATACGCACTCCAAAGAGTGGCGACGGCAACAGTGGTCCCACTCCACAAAGGCAGTGCTTCTATGGACCCTGAAATTACCCCATAAGCTTGACAAGCCTGGTCTGCAAAGCTATGGAGAGGATCATTATGGAACTCATAAACAAAGACATTGGGGACCTACAGACATTGGATCCTACCCAATTTGGCTTTGTCAAGGGCAGATCCTGCCTTTTGAACTTGGTCGACTTTTTTGAAACAGTCACTAAGGCCATTGATGAGGGTAAAGCAGTTCACACAGCCTACCTTGACCTTGCAAAAGCATTCGACACAATACCCCACTCTGGCATCATAGACAAACTCACCAGCTTAAATGTAAACCCATATGTCACAAGATGGGATGCAAACTGGCTCAAGGACAGAACCCACATGGTCAGAGTTGCTGGAGCCATGTCAGACTCTAAGCCAGTCACAAGCGGTGTCCCACAGGGCTCAGTCCTGGGACCCCTCTTGTTCGGCATTTATTTTTCCGAGGTGCAGGCAAACATAGGAGGATTGTGGCTGACAAAGTTCGCAGATGACTGCAAACTGGGCGCCATAACTGATACTCCAGCAGACACAAGCATCCTTCAGAGAGGCCTCATAGAAACGGATAATTGGTGCCAGAGCCATGGCCTTAAGCTGAACGCCAAAAAATGTATAGTCATACCCTTTGGGAAAAACAAGGTACCCACAAATTACCACATAGGTGGTAATCCATTAAGTACGGAAGAGTTAATCAGGGACCCCAGTTGACAGTAACCTCTCATTTGATACTCACATTGCCAAAGTGGTTAGGAAGACCTTCTATATTGCCCACCTTATCATGAATGGATTCACATCTAGATCAAGGGAGGTCATTGTGCCCCTTATACTCTTCTCTTATCAGGCCAATGATTGAGTACAATGCCCCATTTGGGATGCATCTTACCCGATACCTGCAGCAGTTGGAAAGACCCCAAAAGTTCCTCACCAAGAGGATAAAGGGTCTCAAACATATGTCATATGCTGCCCGGGTGAAGAAACTCCAGCTCTATTCAGTCGCATACAGACTACTCAGAGGTGATCTGTGCCTGACGTACAAGGCCATGTCCAATCCGGAATTAATGGACATGCTCCACCTCAAAAGATCCAAATCCACCAGAGCCACGAGAGCAAGAGACTTGAACCTCAACACAGAAATAAATAGGACGTGCTGGAAGGACAGATTCATAACCCAGAGGCTCCCTACACTCTGGAACAGAATCCCAGTCCATGTTAGGCAGAGCCCCTCACTAACTCTATTCAAGAGAAATCTTGACGAGTGGATGGGAGATCGTAGGTTTACCCCGGGGGTCATCTCTGTGTCACTACTAGACAGAGGCACAGTTAACTAAACCACAAAAGAAAGTACAGTTTTGTACCTACCATAAATGTAGATGTCCGATAGGCATGCATCTGCAGTCCTAAGGGGTTGTCCTGTGGTCAGGCAGCCGCCGATCCGACGGTTCAAGAGTCTGGGTCTGGCCTGGGGCTGAGTGCTCCTATCGTCATAGCTGCAGTTCTTGGTGTAAGGCATCAGCGGCTTATTTTCCTAGTGTTTCTTGCCCCAGAAGCCACACACACTCTGGCTAGGCTAAATTTATAAATGCCCTATGGCAGATAGCCTAGTGTACATATATACAAACAAATGAACCTATATTAGATTCCCCAGCTAGCTCCAGGTTGGAAGGTTTGGAGACAAAGCCAGAGAGGCAAGCAATATTATGTTGGTTTGGACATGTGCTGAGGAGGATGCAGAGTATATTGGGAAAAAGATGCTACGGATGAAGCTGCCAGGTAACAGGAAAAGAGGAAGGCCTGTGGAAGAGCTCTGCCAAGTAAGGTTTATGTTAGCTAGACCAGTGACATGCAGGTGAAGTTGGTGTGACAGAGCAAGAACTGCAGAGGACAGATGTACCACATAACTGTGGTGTCAGCTGACTTCTGTCGGAAGAAATGGACTGAATGCCCGGAATTGCCAGTTTTACTGCCAGCATTTCCTTTGATTTCCATGTGGCGCAGCTGGTCTTGAGTCCATAAGCCTCTTGTGCGCACTTGTCCAGCATGTGCCCCCAACCGAGGTCTGAGGCGCCTGCTGTGATGGTGGTCTGGCTTGGTTGAGTGCTGGGGAAGGGCAGTCCCTTGTTTGGATTGACAGTTTGAGCCTACCATTGGAATTCTTGCTCAGGCATGGAATTATTGGAATTTGGGTTTCTAGGCTGTGCTTGTGCTGGAGAATTCCTTGAGTTAGGTACCACTGTAACTTTCATAGCGTAGTCTAGCATGTGTGGAATCAATATGCAGGATGCCATGTAACCCAGAGCTTGCAGGACTTTTCTTGCTGTTAGCTGGTTCTGCTTTGTTAGTGCCATGAAGTAGAAAGGAGTTGCTCCCTGTTTTTCTACCGTCAGGAATGCCATTTTTTTTATGTGTTCAGATCTGCAGAGGTTAAGGTTATCCTTGTATCAGTATCAGCCTTGACTTTTTATATTACATAGTATCCCAGGGCTTGTAGTAGATGAATGACCTTTGCAAAGCTTTTGTTAATTTGTTTTGTTGTCCGCTTGTAACAGGCAGTCGGCCCAGGTAAGGGTAAATTTGAATTTCCTGAAGTCTGCATGAGCAATTATCGATGCCAGGCATTTCGGTGAATACTCTGGGCAGCAAAGATAAGCCAAAGGGCACGCTGAGAATTCTAAATGCTCTAATCCTGCAAGAAATCTGAGGTATCTTCTGGGTAATTTGGTCAGATGGGGATCGCAGGCATGCCTCCTTGAGATCTAGAGTTACCAGCCAAGACTCCTTGCCCAGCATGGAAGAAGCTGCTGTAGGGTCAGCATTTTGAATTTTGGAACAATGGGGAGGTATGTGTTTAAGCGACAGGTCGAATAGGTTCCATTGGTTTTCTTTCTGGTACCAGGAAGAGTCTGGAGTAAAAATCCTTGCCCTGTTCCTTCCATAGATGGTATCTTTCTACAGCTCTCATCCTAATAAGCTTGTGCTATTTGTTGTAGAGTTTGTCTTCTGATTTGGAGGTAGGTTTCATTGGAAGAAATGGAAACAGTTGATCTGCTGTGGCGACCCCTGATGGGAGCAGCCGAAAGAAGAAGATGAAGTGTTAAAATATCCCACAAAAGAACTAAAAATATCATTACATATTTACAACCCATGGTTCAAGTTTACGGTAAGAAACTACTTCCAGATACTGATTTGAAATTATAACACAAGATTACATAGCACTACTATTTGAAAAAGGGGAGATGAAAGAGACCACCTTCACACAAATATTCCATTAAGACTTAGGTGTGGAAAGTCATGATAATCTCAGAAGACTATATGCCACCCTATCTACCCTTTCTGACCTGCCATTGGTGCAATCCCATCCCTGTGGGGTAGTAGTGTGGATATTTAAGCGAAAGAAGCTATACATGTAGCCCTAGAGAACAGAGGGTCAGATGGAGGGAATGCAGGGGGGGGGGGCAATTCAATTAACAAGGAAATTTCAGAAAAGCAACAAAAGCATCAGGGAGTGTAACAGTTAAGAAAAATAAACACTATACAAAAAAAGTAGATATAGGAAAACAGGGGTACAGCAGCACAGTAATTAAGGCACTGCAGATCAAGACCCTCCCCCCAAAAAAATCAGATGGAAATCATGGTAGCAAATTCAACACAAATGCTTACCCTCCAAAAGGTATAGCATGATTGGAAAAAAATTTCTGAAAATGTCTAGATCACCAAAATTGGACAAGCTGGGCAAAACAAAGATCAGACCGGTAGAATACCAAACAGCCTTCCCATATAAAAAGCTTAACAAAATGTTAAGAGTCATACTCAAGAAAGACAACACATTTATGTGGTATACCTTTAAATAAGCAGAAATCAAAATTACGATTGTGCTGTCATGCGAATCTAAACTGCAAAATCTAAACTTCGAAAGTCACCATAGTTTGAAAATCAGCATATCGAAAAGCAGATTCGCTGATGTTCAAACTAAAACTTCGAATACACATCGTAATGCAGGGGGGCAAGCTCCCCTGCACACCCCCCTACTTTAAATATACTAACTCTGAGATCACACTAAAGTGGGGAAAGGGTTCATGTCCTGATCCCTGCTATAGTGCAATCTGCACCCAAAATGCAGAATCTGCAATTTTCTTTCAATATTGTGCAACTTTGGAAACCTCCTTTCAAACTTAGTAGGATCGCTTAAGTACATCACGCACATATGAAGGTATACACATTTATGTACACTGTGTATAAACATTGATGTAAGCAAACCAGAAATACAAGTATGAACCACAAATGTTTGTTTGTGTCTTTCGGCTTTTCCCGGTTAGGGGTCGCCACAGTGGAACTCTGGTCCGCTAATGATTGGCAGATGATTTTTACGTACCGGCTTGCCAGACCTGACGCACAAGCTTCAACGAAGGTACGCCCATTCACACATGTCTGCACACAGAACACACACTGAGAATCGAACCGGACAGCGTCTTACTGTGAGGCGACAAGTATGAACCACAAATAAATATGCTTAAAAATTTAGATGCATTAATCAACACAGCAAGTCAAATAGTCTACAAGATAAATCTACACCCTAAATTAGAACCTATGACCACAAAGATATACCTCCAAACAGAGGTCAGTGCAAATAAAATACAACAAAGACAAAAATCCACATTTTGCAAGGTAAAGAAGCTCGGCTATGCCTCCATCTTATATCAAAAGCACTCAGTATTTTTCAAGCCTGGTAGGATACTTGTTGCACAGATCAAAAACACAATGGAGAAGCACAGAGGACTTTTTAATCACCTCTATGCTAATGTCTGTGTTAGAAAGAATAAGATTACCTTTGGTGATGGTAGGCAACAGTGAATTAGCGAACAGCACTGTTTTTGTTTAGTTAGCATTATTAATCTGAAACTGAATAAATTTAACCTGCACCTGTAAGATTAAGTGATATGGCTAAGATTAGGAAATTAGAATTGTGTTTATGTACTGCATAAGATGCTTAACATGCTGGATAAGAGCAGGGCAAGTATACAGCTTTAGGGAACTCACTCATGTGGTGATGGTATCTTCACTTACACATTTCTAATTCCCCAGACTGTTTGCCATTAAAGCCAGTTCCAAAGCTATATGCGTAGAGTGCAGGCCTTGGTTATATAAGCACGACAACAGAATGGTGGAGCTTTGGAACTGGCTTTAATGGCAGAGTGCAGGCCTTGGTCACATAAGCACGACAACAGGATGGTGTTGAAAGCCTTCGAAAGGTCAAGACAGATAAGTCTAATTATGCAAACATTTAGATTAGCTTTCATTAACTGCATGCTTGCCAAATTAAAGCCCTTATGAGTTAGAATGTAGAGTCCTAGGAGCACGTACACAAAGAAAATCCCTTCTTATAGTAAGCAAAGTCATTTGACAATAAGGCCTGAAAGTAAACAGTAAGAATGAGCCACACTTAACTGATAAAAATTACAATGAACACTTCAAGATTATATCAGGAAAGTTCATTCCCAAAAGTATTAGTCTAATCATCCCACTTCACAAGACAGCGAGACACAAAATGGCATAAAAAGGTTTATCTAGGTGTTGTAAAACTAAGGCACTTACAAAGGAAAAGATCCAACTCCCTAGTATGAAGAGCATGAAAAAAAATCTTTAGCATACCAAGCAAATACAGCTGGAAACATCACTGCACCAGTTCAGAGGAAGAAGCACTACCACGGATTTCCATAAACTTGTCAGCTCTAATTATCTTCTATTTATAACTGGTAAATTTTTTTATAGTCTAGATATCCCATAGTGGCCTACACCTTCCATCTTGGCAGCTCAACCAGAACGGTTATACTAGTAATAAAAATAAAAATCCTCAGGTTAAGCAATGGCTATCTTTTACAAGTATGCGGTTGAAGAAATTCTGAACTGCAGTACAATTATGGGCTAATGATGCTGTAGAATAGTTTATAGCAAAGACAAAGCAGTCAATGCAAAGTCATTTCCTATAATCCACTTCTTACCACACTGAAGGGTTAGAGAAGTGCAATCTGTCCCATATAAGGAGCCTCCCCACCAAGCTTGTGTTTAATTACAGCTAAAAATTACCATCAATACAACAAGGAGACCATACCATGTTTTCATTTGTAGTGATTCTGATATTACTCTATGTATTTTTCTACTTGAAATATCAACATTGCTGAAGTTGTAAAGTTTTTTTTTTTTTATTTTGCTTCCTTGCAACCTCAGCAACACCCAAGTTTAGAAACGATTTTACTGTTACTCTACCAGAATGAGAAGACTACTATAAAGGGAAAAAGGCATCATTAAATGGTCAGGTCACTTTATTACATTTCAGGTCCCATTGAAAACAGGATACTAATACAGAAGCCCAGGCCACATGGAAATCTGACCAACTCTACCCATAACTGCAAGTACATTGGAAGCTCTCTCGGGATTCCTCAAGACATGGAAACACTCCTACCACAGGGTTAGGCCAGGCTCAGGAGGAGAATGACCTCCCATGGCAGCAGTAGTCCACAAAAACTAACAGGACAAAAAAAAGAGGCATATAGATGACAAAGTGAACTTATAGGGATAAAGAATAAATTATGTATTACTATTATGCAAGAATGCCATAATTTCTAGACAAAGGATGTAAATAAAGATTTAGAGAGAAATAAGTGGAAAGAAAAATACTTGCAAATGAAAAACTGTCAAAAGCTACAAATAAAGTGTATTCATCAATACAACAGATCCATGAAAAACATTACATAGACCAATTAACTTTGGGCTGACTGGAAAAGAGGCAGAGGAATTGCAAACACACAACAAAACCTAGAGATTTTAGAAAGGTATAAAAAAGAAACATGGCCACAGGAAAGAGATCTGGTATGATGCAGTATTTATGCAAAGCAGAAAGTCAAAACCAACCAATACAAAAAAACAGCTCCAAAATATTTGTAGAAATACAGGAAAAAGCATCTGGGCATTGACAATTTTACAACATAAATAAGATACCAAAGGGGAATATAGAAAATAGGATTAGTAAGCTAGACGTCAAACAGAAACTGAAGTGATGGACTATTTGTGAAGTGAAGGGTTTAGTGTGGAAACTGCAACACGGGTAGTGTCGCCACATGATAGAATGCTAGGTTCCCAGATTAAGGAGCAGTGGGGAGGCATCTGAAGAAATGCCACATAGTGATGCTCTAGAGACCTGCGTGAAAGCCCAGTTCAAATTGCACAGTAAGGGAAAGAGAAGGAGAGAATGGTAACTGACAGATAAGGTTGCAGAGTGATAGGCCAATAGGTCCCCATATGGAGGAGCATCAGATGGAGCCAGATACATCTTAACATACGTCAAAGGATAATGGTTCAGGAAATTTCTTTAGAAAATTCACAGGAAATATAGAGCAAAGATCCTCTCCAATCCAGGGGAAAATGACAGAAGACCAGCTTGACTTAAGATAAATGAAATAAATATATTATAGAAAGTAAACATGACCGAAAATGTTAGAGGACTGGTAAAGCAGATGAATGCAATAATCAGGATTACTGAGAGAAATCCATGTGATATAATGGAAAAATACAATACAGTACTGTGCGGCTAAACTAAAAATGATTAAAGTGATAAAAGCATAAAGGTACAAAGGAAAGGAAGGGAACAAGTAGAATGTCACAGTAGAAGCATAAAAACTCAAACAATTAAGATAAGGACAGTATCAAAACAGACCAGGATTTATTATACACCATTTCCAATAAAGTAAAAAATATCAGCAAAAGCAGAAAAAACTTAGACAGTATTCAGATAAAGAAAAAATACAAAATAAGCAATCCATTAATGGATCAAAAATGTGTCAAAGAGAATGAATGCAAAAGGAATAGAAGCTCAAAAATAAATAAAAAGTAAAAATAAGAAACAAAAATGCTATTAAGAATATGAAATATGATAAACAGCCATAGAAACTGAAATATTAAGAAAAAATTCCTAACTGGAAAACCACAGACCCAGATGCAGTACCCAGCTTTTGGTTAAAAGTATTAACATCTTTACACACAAATTTGGCCCTAAGCAAGAATTACTTACATAAGCATCCTGAACAAAAACCAACCTGGTTCACAGGAGAACCAGTACTGTCCCTTAAAGGGACAATCCCAGAGTCTAAAATTCTGACCTGAAGAAACTTGACCTGATGCCTTCCAGTTGTCACCACCCACTTACCACATCATCATCAACTATATTCCTGGTTTCAATTTACTTCATGCAGCCCTGTTTTCATGCCCTCTGGTGAACACAATTAAGCTTTCAGTCCCTGATCACTGTGAAACAATAAGGTTATTACATTTTTGTGTGTGTTTGTGGTGGGAGGGTGGTTAGGCAAGGCTCTCAGTGTTTACTTTTTATGATCTCGTCAAAAAGCTTTCTTAACTGTGCAGCTCCTTATTTCATTTATTAATTTTGCATTGTGGTACTGCAAGCAGTGTAGTCAAAAACAGTACAGTTTAGTGAATTTATACTAATCCTTCGTCTCATTTGACGTATTCTCCTTACTCTGTAGTAAACCAATCTCACCTCAGAATTAGTATGTAAAACTGACAGGTTGCTGTACTGTACAGCCCCCACTGTGACAGCAAGTTTTGGACTTCATTGTTTAAAGTGATTCTATTGCTTGCGTCACACACATTTTTATACAGCAGGTCAGAAAACCATTACCCTTGGCTAGTATTCGGAGATCAAAAAACAAAACCTGAAAAAAAAAATATGACAACTTCTACTTCTGTTCGAAACTTGCATCATTCTGATGCTTTCTACACAGCAAGTGGCAGTCATGCATAGCATTCAGAAATTCACACAAAATATTAAATGAAATGAACAGAAAGCTCGTTAACTAATGTTTTGGCTCTGCACCTCACTGCGGTGGTGGTGCTGCAGTAGCGCTGTCGCCTCACAGTAAGACGTTGTCCTGTTCGATTCTCAGCTAAAGCGTCTTCTGTGTGGAAACATGCGTGAATGGGCGTACCTTCGTTGAAGGGTGTGTGTCAGAGCTGGCAACTCGGTACGTAAAAATCTACTGCCAATCATTAGCAGATCGGAGTTCCGCTGTGGCGACCCCTAACCGGGAAAAGCTGAAAGACACAACAACAACAACATTGCTCATATGCTTTCTTGCAAGTGAGGTCATACATGATTGAAAGGCTACTTTTCCTTTAAGGACAAAAAGCACAGGTGAAACTAATGAATGAATCAGTGAGAGCTGTTGTGAGTACAACTGCAATTTGAGAAGGAATTTGATTAAGACAATTGAAACTTCCTGTAAGCACTCCTCCCCCAATCCCCCAGAGCCAAAGCTGGGGCATGCTCAGAAAGCTAGACTGAAAATGTGAACAAAGACAAGAATCAAAACAAAAAATCTCTGGGACTGTCCCTTTAAGAGTAAACCTGCAAACTGCCCTAATAATGACAGACTAATAACTTGCCTTCAAACAATACAAATTATATACCAAATAGATGCTCGCAGTTTATATTATAAAAAATGAAGTATTGCAACAGAAAAATGTAATAAAATCATCTGAAACAAAGGCGTGTTTCTAAACAAAGTTAGAGTTGTAAGAAGGAAAGAATCCCAGTATGCCATGACTGGACTATAAAAAAAGCATTTGTCAGCATCCCACATTCATGGATAATGGAATATTACAGATGTAATAGATACACCCTACTATGACAAATTGTATTGCAGTGACTATGAATCAGTGTCAAGCCACTTTGCAGTTGAGCCATGACAAAGGGCAAATTATCCCAAGGATAAAAATTCAAAGGGTGATATTTCAGGGAATTCAAAGGGTGATATTTCAGGGTGACTCATCACCACTGCTGTTTTGTCCTTCCTTAATCCATTAAACTATTTACTTAGCAGATTAGTTTATGGTTGCAGTTTAGATCTCATAAACCAACCTTGTTTAGAGAGAGCTCATCTTCTTTGTGGATGACTTAAAACTGTACACTTGCATAAGACGAGGAGTCGAAATAACTAAAAATCATTAAAACAATTGAGATATGAATGACATCTGGTCTTGATAAATGTGCAAAAGCAACACTTAAAAAAAAGGAAAGCTGCAGCACTAAGAAAATACCCAGAATGGGAATGTGAAATAAAGGAACTTGATCAGGAGAGAGTATATAAATACTTGAAATAGATAAAAATCAGCAGCAAAACATTTGCAAATGAGAATAAAGCACAGTAAGGAATAATTTAAAGGTATAAAACTAATACTGAACACTGCCCTTAAAATGAGGAATAAAGCTCAAGCTATAAATTAGCTCTTTGTGTTCTAACCTATAGTTTTGGGCTGACTGGCCCCCAAAAAGTAATGAACCAATTGGACATAAAACAAAAATGCTTCATGCTTACCAAATGATGTATAAAAATAAGTGTATACCAAGAAATATTATTTATTCTGAAGGAGGTATGGGCCTCCTCAAAACTGACTACATGTATAGATCCACAATCGAGAGACTGCCTACGTATCAGCTGACCTCATCAGATACATAAATACTGAAAGCTTTAAAACAAGTCTAAGATAATATCTTTACCTAATTTAGCACAAGCATTTCAGAATAAAGTGGGAACGGAAATCAAACAGGAAATAAATAAAAATCAGGCAGCAAATGAATGTGCCAAAAAACAAAAGAACATAAAAAGGATCAGATGAGCCAGAATTTTAGAAAATCCAGAAATAGTGATTTTCTGATACAACCTCAAGTTGACCAAGATATGACACAAGAATGATTAAGGAGAGGTGAACTGAAACCAAAAGATAAGGTTAATTGTGCCAGCACAGGATAGTGGACCACATTTACGTTGGTTTACAAAGTCCACTGAAAAGGTGGGAGAAATGCAGGTTCTGTAAAACAGAACTGGAAAAAGTCGCACATCTTGTTGTTGGATGTGATACACTCACAGCACAGAGCCTGTATACTAAAAGGCACAATGCAGCAAGACTGATGCATTGAGGATTGTGCAAACACTACAGTACAGAAGTAGATAAGAAGCACTGGAAACATAACCAAAAAGCAATACATAATGACGTTTATTATTACATAGGATCACCCATTTCCAACAGCTCAAAAAAAAAGAGATGCAAGAAACCCAACTATAGTAGTCCATGAAAAGATAACAGTAGCACTGATCATGGAAATTGCAAGATCCACTGATTACAATACAATGTCTTACAGAGACACAAGTCATACAATACCAGGATTTCCAAGTAGAAATGAGAGCAATGTGGAGATACACAGACCATTCCAACAGTAGTAAGAGCAACAGGTCTAAAAAATAATTTACGATCGTACTTACATATGCTACCAATACATGCAATCCCATATGAGTTACAGAATGAGACAATCAGCATTCATAACATGGCCAGAACTGAGAACCCTTGGTTAACAGGTTAACAAAGACAAAAACTATAATTTCATGAACTCTAACTGTACCCTGACTTAGGAACAGGGTTCATTCCAGTCACAGTATTAAAAACCCAAAACACTTGAAGAAATTAAGAGGATAAATTCAGTGGCCAACTTGTTAATGCCTACGAACTTTATTCCTAATCACTTACACTGACTTGTATTGAAGCTATTTGACTGGTTCCTTATCACACATGCAGGACTGAACACCCTTACTGGTTTACATTCTGTATTAGCAACCCTCAGCTCTAACTTGAATCAAAGTTGTGCAGATCAGCTATGGTTTCCAGTTAAGTCATGTATTAAGATGAATGCAAAATGGTTAAATGTCTAACACAGAATCCAGGTTATGCCATCTGTGTTTGGAAAAATGCAGACAGTGTACCAGAAATATGCACAAGATGACTGCCAGGAGAGTTCAGTACTATTCTTAGAGCAGTGGTTTGAGGGCTGGATGAGGATGAATCTACAAGCCAAGGGACAAACAAGTGACAAAAGTAACAAAATATTCACAGTGAACAACAAAGTCCAATAACCAAACTACCCAATGCAGCAACACGTACATAGCAACCTCCCTTACGCTCAGAAGTTCTGTATAGAGCTTACCATCTTCTTTTGGATTCTGAATGTGAGTGCTCATACTATATTTTAAGAGTGGAATAGCTATTCCTCATAAATAATGACTTGTCACAAGTACTATGCTTAGGAAAAAAACATATTGGTGTAGTCATGTTAACACAAAGCTCTTACCTGAAATATTTACACAATATAGGTATGTGTGTGTGCACATTTTTTGTAAATATTTTACACATGTTGCATGTGCTATAAATACTGGGATTTGGTGCAGTGGCTAAAGTCGCCACCTCATAGACACAAGGTACAGGGTTTGATTCTGACCTTGGACCTATTGGCTATGCTTAAAATGACTCTTCAGGGCAGTTAGCCTAGTATTTAACTATGAACCTATTGAATATAGACTATCGCTGCTGCAAGCCATACATCTGAAGTGACATTTGCTTCATGTTTTCCAAGGCAGCTGCAGAAATTAACAAGATTCACTACTGGAGAACACTAATCTCAGATGTCCTAAAACAGTTTGATTTGTTACAACTCCATGGGTGGGCTAGGGCCCAAGAGTCAACATGTGGTAGCTTGCCATTTACTATGTCAGTGTCACAGGAGTTCATGACTTTACTGAGCAGGTTTGCCACCATGTCAAGCCAACAGATTGGGCACAGACAGTCAGCTATGTGGGATGCTCCTTTTAAATCCTGCTGAAAGTTGTAAACTACAACCAGCAACCCTCACTGAAACAGGGCAATTTCTAATCTCATTTGGGAGCCAGTACACTGACCATCTCTGAGAAAAAGGAGTTCTCACCAGCTGTCAGTTGGTAGCCTAGGTAATGACAGAACTTCCTCCTTCCCCACACTTCATGTGGTGGGAAAATCACTGTGATCAAGCAGGTGTTAGGCGACAGTTCTTAATTCAAAGAACTCCTAAAATACATGCAGAGTGGGAATATATTTTTTATCCTTAATGTTACAGAAATGTACTGTTACTTGCTTGGAAGTATTTCACATAAAGTAGACATGGCAATTACTTTCATTCTTTACTTGCCTATAAGACTTGGTAGACGGCAACAGTTCAGGGGGTCACTATAGGAGTTGCATGTGATTCTTAAGCTTGGATGATTTACTTTTACAATTTATGTCATGCAGGGCAGGTGTTAGCATTTTGGGGACTCTCCACAAATGTCACGATGGGGGCTCCCCTGGGCACTTCTAGTCCAAGTATCGCACTGTTGCTGCCATCCTTCCTAAGCAGGTCTATATTATAACGAATGATCAAATGATCGAACGTTTTTATATCGAACTCTAAAGTTAGAATTCACAAGACATCGAACAACCAGAACAGCGATTTTTTTTTTCCAGGGGAAAAAAAAAAATCGCTGTCCCCCCACCCCAAAAAAAAGACATTAAAAATTAAAACATTAAAATGGGGAGCTTCACCCACCTCTACTTAGATATACCAACTCCGAGATCACACTACAGTGCCTAAAATGGCTAAGTGATGAGGCGGCCAATCGATTTCTTTCCCAGGAAAGAATTTGCTATATGCCGCTTCGTCATTTTGCCTTTTAGACATTTCAAGTTCGACCAAGATGCATTCGACAAAATGCATCTTCGGTTATCTGATAGGAACCCTCCTACGCAACCTTCTAGTTCATGCTGCAAACTTTTTGGAGTAATACGCACAGACTGACCTGTAACTGCAATCCACTTACGGCAGGCCTGTGTATGACAGTATGTTGGCCCATCGCACATGAATATTCACAATTCTTGGCAACAATGAAACATTACAATGACTGTGTACAAAGTTGTATTCAGAAGAAATGGCACCCTAGGCACTGCCTACTGTTACTCACACACTCCCCTCCGTTTTCCCCATCTTTGTCTCCCTATACCATGCACATTACTTTTTTCTTCCTTTTCTCAGGTTTTGCCTCAACTCTTTAGATTCAAAAAGCCTCAACTTTCTATATGCTCTAAAATGCATTTCACTTTCTTTTTACACAACCTTTTCATTCAATGATGGCTTGAACAGAAATGGTGATTAAGGAAAGGAATTCAGTGATGCTGTTCAACTTTACTTTCCTTGCATCCTTTTAACACACCTTTCCTGACCAAAACAGCATAGTGAACTTAATTAACCCACAGCCCCCAGAAGCCAAAGGGTTATAGATGCCCTGGGATGCATTTTGGAGCATTTTCCCAACTTTTTAATCCAACAGTGGCCTAATCAATCATGAATAAGAGAAGAGTTTGTCTTAATTTTTTCTTTAAAAGAACATATAGCTTTGAAAGTCTCAGGCACAACTTAACAGAGCAGTATCTCGCAACAAACAAGCCAAGTGCTGTTATGATACACAAATTCTGAGAATACTGTCAATCTTCCTAATCCCCACATAAAGACAGTCACTGCTTGTACATCCTTGGTGGTAGACTGGGATGAAAGCAGATTCAAATGACCAGTCATGTATTTCATGTTACATGTCATACATATAGACAGCATGCCTCTTCACTCCATACCCCCAATCCCAAAGGCAGCAAGCTTATATGTGCCTGATGTGTGACTAAGGAAAGTGAAAAAAATTACAGTAACGTATTCTACTTTGTTGCTCCCAGAGAGTACACTGCCACTACCCAAGCTATAGCTACCTTTTCTGTAAGCCTCTGGGGTTGGTGAGAAAAGTAAAACAGCAAGCATACCGTCTCCAGTTCAAACACAAGCTATAATGACCTCCTGTGCAGACCTCTAGGGTTTGACTGATAATTAAAGAAATAATGACCACGTAAAACCTATAGCAACTTTCTACACATACATCCAAGGAGGGCTGGTTTTAAAATGGGCGAGGCTGACAGCAGAAGCCACAACGAAGTACAAGTCGAAATCAGTATGGGGCCACCACACTCCAGGAAGATTAGGTGTCTGAATGTTATGTGATATATTGTATGCCTTAATTTTGAAGGATAATTATTTAACTGCATTTTTCTACTGCTACTTTAGGTGTCCTAGCATTTTACACAGACAGACGCACAGACCGAGACCGAGACCCAGACCGAGACCCAGACCGAGACACAGACAGAAAACCAGTTTTACACTTATTTCAGCAAAACGCAATGCACTGTGCAATACTGGTACTGCCACACTAGATGAGTAACAGTCGTCAAACAGTAGCAGGGTTAAGTCACTTAATGACCTCATTAAGGAGTAATACATACCTGTCACTGTCCCTGACTTCACAGGCAGCCCATGATTTTGCCTCAGTTCTGTTCTGTCCCATGTAAAAAGTTTGATTTGCTGGTAAATCATTCAGATTACAGACAGCCAATAAATCCAGAGATAAGAGTTTCATAATTATTAACTAAAAGAAATGCATGCTGATGCAAAATGTGTTACTGAACTAGAGTAATATTTAAACTGTGATCCTGATTTTGAGTTACTATGTTTGGCATTGCTCAGAATTCATGAGTAAAGTTGAATTGTAGTATCTGGTGTACTGACAGTATTATAAAACTCCCTGAAAGAGAAAATCCCTAAAGACTGGAAACATCAGCTCTAAATCCAAGGTACAGATTGAGATCAGTCATTCTGTGATACTAATCTCTCTCCAGTAATTACCTTGCTCATGTTCATTATCATCTTTATCTTAATATGGTCATATCACAGCCCTACTCAAGTTAAACAGCATAATCAGAAAATTAATACATGTTTTCTCCTCATTTTTCCCAACCAGTAGCAGATTTTGTGGGCCCTCCACATAGTCCAGAATGATTAAGACCCAACCCTATAGCCACAGGTACTGCAGGTACCCAAACCTGGCTATGTTAGCTTTAGTGGAGAAAATGTCCACCAGTAGGATTTAACTAAGCTAGGGGCACTATGCATCAGTGGTAAAATATTTAATTGTGAAGCCTGTTAGTTGACAAAACACCAACTATAACCAGAGGTATCTTTGAATTTTAAAGGAGATGAGAGTTATTACCTACTTGGTTTGGTAGACATGTTACAAAATATCAAGATAACTTGCTGTGGTTTGGGGCCCCCTAGCAACTGCTGGGTATGCTGGTACCTAAAACCAGCTTTGTCAAGTTGCTTTGTAGCCGTACAATGCAGAAGAGTACAAACTGGTGCAACCTTCTGTTCTTGAAGTTTGTGGAATTTTCTTTTTACTGAAGCAAAAAATCTTTGTGCATTACATTTTCCTACTGCTGTTGTATTACTACCCCATTAATTCACAGCACTGCAGGATCAGAATATTTCTTCCAAGCCAATAACCCTTGAGCATAACACGTCAGTTACCCTATGTTGTACCCAAGACTTAAAAAATGCTTCTGTCTACATAAATGTTGCACTCACAGCAATGAATAACTCTAACAAGTGGACCACTGACCAGAAAGTTGTAGTCAGTTGTATGCACAGATACTGTGCATTACACTCTCTCCATTTCTATTGTTATGTTGCTAACCTTCAATTTGTTACACTAACAAGCCAACACTTCATAATCATAATCCTCACTAATAACAGTAGTTTTCTCTGTTGTACATAACACCAAACACGATCTGTAAAGATGTATTTTCTGTAAATGCAACATTAACTACATAGCTATCCAAAAATATATTCCCAGCTACATGCACTTGGACAGTTTATTTTCCTACCTTTGTTGTACATAGAAGTTAAACACTCTGCATATGTTTTGATAGCACTTGCTAACAGTAAAACTGTGGAATGCCTGTGTAATGCTCTTGGTAAAAACCAGACTGGAACAAAATTACAGATTACATGTATAGAATTAATCATTTAAGCAGAGAAACTCCTGTGCCAAAGCAAGTGAGAGAACAAGGTGTGTCAGGTGAGCTTTCTCATAATTTTATTCCAAGGTAAAGAGATTAGCATTTTATAAAATATGGGCTGGTTCCTGATAACTAAACCATGCTGCAGGGAGAAAAGAAACATCATGATGGGCTGAATTGAAAGAGAGGGTGGTCTTTTCCTTTTACCCTCTTCATTCAAAAGGTAAGTCAGCAACTGTAAACTACCCATCTTTTTTAAATCAGTCTTAATTGCAATATAGTCCCATACCAGGGATGCTGATGAAATACCAAATATAAAGTATAAAATGTGTACAGTTTGGAGTTTGTTTTTGTCTGACTATCGGAATCTACTGTTTGGAACTAGTACTCACTTATGAACCTATGACAGAGTCAGAGCACAGAGGATTAGTCCAGACAGAATCACTTCAGCTAGCATATCTAGGAGTCACTCTCTCTTGGATACCCTCCGGTGGGAGGAATTTAGACATTTTGTTGAAGTTTGAAGTAGTTTATTCAATTAAGTAGGTAGATGGACAAGTGCTCTTGTTCCAATGTTCCAATGCTGACATTGTACCTGTGGTGAATTTGCTAAGGTCTAATACTAGGATCTAGTCTAATATGGAATTTGAGGTCTTGCTATAACCCAGAAAAGGACATTAGTGTTGTGGAACATTGAGACAGTTTTCAAGTATTTTCAGGATATAAAACTGTTGTTATTAAAAGTTATAGCTGCAAACTGTGCAACCACACAAACTGGTTCAGCAATACCAATTTATGGGGGCATAAGAGGAAGTACTTAAGGGTATAGATTAAAAAGGCTTCTGTTCTGCCAGCTAAGGATTTTGGGAAGAGAAAAAAAATACAAAAACTGAGAAACTGGAAGTTGTTTATGGACATTAATAGCAAAATACAAGAAGTAAAATGTTTTAGTTCCTTTAGCTTTACAAACAAGCCAGGCATATTTTTAGTCAACCAGAGAGTATTCTGTCTGGATTCCAGCAAAGAAGAAACTAAGAGCCTGAAAGAAAATCAACTAGAAAAGGTGAAGAGAAATCGGTGACTGGAAGAATCCGGCAGTTATCCAGCAAAAAGCAGTTCAGGCTCCAGGTTTGGTGCAAGACAAGGCTTCCGGCAATCTATGGGGAAAAGTTAAATGTGCTCAGATCTCATTAAAAAGAAAACACTGAAGGAGTGTATACACTTAAATAAAAGGTTGAAGAAAATGGAAGCTTTAAACAGACATTCAGATGAGCTTATATAACTGCAAAAATAAGAGGTTGAAATGAAAAGGCTGGCTGAGTGAGAGACTACTGAAGAAGAGAGGTTTCAAAAAAATGGCAGGATAGGGAAATCTGAGATTTTCATCTGCACCAAACAAACTAGAAGGAATAGACTATTAATTTTTTGAAGGCAGAAATAAGCAACTGCACTGGTATTCCACAGCAGGAACTTAATTGAAAGGGCACACTGCTCCAAATATTGCCATGAGCAGTAAGGACCTTTACTAGTAAAGATGCAAACCTAGTAAGCAGGATGAGTTGATCTTAACAAAACTGAAGCAAAAGGGCAAAGTATTAAAAGTTGGAGACAGTAGAGTGTTTTTGGAAAATTATTATTCTCTGTAGATCAGGCAGAAGAGAAACAAATTCATTCCAGTAATCAGGGAATGTCAAGAGGCAAGCGTGATAATCAAGCTGCTGTGTCCAGATGTCTGAGTATTTTTTCCTGGATGATCAAAGTCTGTTTTGATGCACAACAGGCTAAGGAGGAGATGCAAAAGTTAGTCCAACAAAACATTAGCCAACAAGCAGAAGGGGACTCTGCTTCTCATTCTTCAGAGATAATAAAGCACAGAGAGAGGGAGACTTTGCCAGTGAAACATTTTCCACTGTCCCAAAGGAAAATGCCTGAGACAGAAAAGCACAGGAGATGACCAGAAGTATCAAGAGAACTATGGAACTGAACTGGAATCTGGAGTTGAGATGAGCAGAAGATGGAGATTAACAGGAAGACCAGCAACAAAGAAACTGGTGAATAAATATAAGACAGCAAAGTATTAATCATATTTGTGAAAGCTGTACAAGTGAAAAGAGTGGACTTTCCTGGACTGTTAAACTTCTGAGGAACTGAAAGGCATTAGCCTCACTTCATGTCATTAACGTTTGGAACAACTTTGACTTGAGGAGGATTGAAAAAGGCAAGTAAAACAATATTTCTATGAAACTTTTCATAATATAAATTGTATATTTTACAGTAAAGTATTTTAGTTGTTTTTGTATGTCAGTTATTGCAAACAGATGCCTTTTTTTCTTCCTTTCTTTTTTGGTATTAAGAAATGTAGGCATTACAGTGCAAAAAGAGAAACATGCTTTTGCCTAGACTTTCATAAGTCAGACTAATCTTGGGTTGCTGAGGTGGGAGATGGAGCATAAAGTCCACAGATCATAACATATGTAGAGGGAATGTGTTTTACTTTTGCATAGGTGAATGTTTGGATTAAGACCCTTGGCTTAATCTGATAATCTGTTAAGTGGAAACAAGTAAATGAGAACACTAAATATACATAATGAAAAGTTTTCCTTTAGCAGTAAATGTTTCAGCTCATCTTTTACACTGCAACAGATATTTTTCTTTTTTCCTCTTACTTTTCAATGGATGTAAGCTAATAATAGGGCAAGAAAAAATAAAATACTGGTTTCTTCAAGACTAAAAGTTAACCATTTCTGAGAGTATGCAAATAGTATTCACATCTGGGGGAGGGGGGGTAAAGATTAAAAATGGACAGCAATTAGTGTAAGCAGAAGCACAGGCAATAATGTGTCTTAGCACGGATAACCTCAATTTCAGGTAAACTAGGCCCTGTTTCAGCAGCTGTCTTTTTGGCATAAATGTTCCTTCCTGTTAGGAGGACTACACTTTATTATTTGAAGATGTACATAGTTGTGTGTTTGTATTACAGTGATAAGTTATGGGGGTGATCTTGGATGTGTTTTCTTTGAGGGATTTTCTTAAAACAACGTCTTGTAAAATGTGACATTGGTTCCAATGTTAAGAATATGAAGGATTGACCTGCTTAACATTAAACGGTGCATGTCTCAACAGCTGGAATTAAACATTTTAAAAAGCTGCTATACAATGTATAACAGAAGGAAATCATGGTCTCTGTCCATAAGGACAACATTTTCCATATTATATTGGAATGTGAAAGGTCTCACAGGTATAGACAAAAAGGAAGTAATGCTTTTATTAAGAAATGCAGAGTGCAAATAGCAATGCTACAGGACACACATGGAAAGAAATTAACATGTAAATTTGAGAGAGAAAGGATTTCAGGATGGATATTCTGCAGAATATATCAGGGACAAAGGAAAAGAGGAGTAACTGTAGCAACTGCTAGAAGAGCTTCAGTAGTGATAGAAGGCTGGGAAAAAAGATAATGGCAGATTTGTCATAGTAAAGAGGCTACTGTCAAGGGACGAAGATTACATTGGCATGTATTAATATATCCCGCCTAAAACTGCTATTTTGAAACTTAATGTTTTTGGGAGAAACAATCAGCTTTCAGCAGGGAGTATTCATAGATGGAGACTGGAATTTGATTTGCAACAATGAGGACATATCTGGAGACTGGAATTTGATTTGCAACAATGAGGACATATCTGGGGAGTCTACAAGGGAAAATGTAACAAGAGGGTAGATTTCTGAAATATTTAGTATGAAACACAAATTCAGTAGCAGGAACTCAAAAGAGGCTTTACATACTATTCCCTATATATATATTTTCACAGGAACATGTCCACTGAACTACTCCTCCAATAACTAATTTCAGATTACCAACATGAAAATGCAGGATAGGTAAAGATGAGAACCACACAAGCACAGCATGACACAGAACTGAAGGGTACAAACTTTATTCACAATCGTTTAGCATTTTCTTCTCACTTACACGGACTTCCTCAGAACAATGAATACAACCTCACCCAGCCATTTTATAACAATTCATATACATAATTAATCAATTAACCAACATTTAAATGTATATGTATAGGTTTGAATTAAAAAAATATATATATAATTCAATATAAATACACAAAAAAATTTAACCTAAAATGTTCAATTTTAAAATACATGTAATGGCAGTGGTCTCATTAATACCTGGGTACTCAGTTGTGCTTAACCACAATTTCAATTTTTGTTCACATATATCTACGTGAATATCCAAATTTCTTCCCTGGGAATCTTTTACCACCTGCTGAATGGCCAAAAATTTTAATTTGTGGTCCTTGCATACTTTAATATGTCTACTTAGGGCATTGGTTAACCTACCATGTCTGATGTCCAACAAATATTCAGCTATTCTGTTTTTAAAGTGCCTACTGATTTTTCTTACATAGAAAATAGGGCATTGCTGACACTTTGCCACATATACTACATTTAGGCAACAACAGTTGAAATGTCCATTAATAAATATGGAAGTATTGTTTAACCTATAATGGTCACCTGTTTCCAATATAAATGGACAGAACACGCACATTCTGCACTTAAAATTCCCCCTTACTTTTATGCTGGTGCCCATTATTGGCATAAGCAGCTGTCTCCAAAATATTCTTAAAAGATCGGTCCTTTTTATAGACAATCTTGGGCATTATACCCACCCTTTGTCCTATATTATCATATTTCAAAATCTCCCAGTTGTTTTGTATAATTTCCACTACATTGAGGGTATCCAGGTTGAATGCTGTAATAGGTTCATAGATTAGTACTAGGTTAACTGCCCTTGTGAGCTATTTTAAGCGTAGCCAATTATCCCCTGTGAGATTCAAACCTTGTGCCTTGTATTTGTAAGGCAAACACCTTAATCATTAGGCCATCCTCCCAACCCCTAAAGCTCACTGAATAGTTGTTCACCTTACAACCTTCCTTATTCTGCAACCTAACACTCAGCCCTTCACCAGCTGCTAATATTGGTTTGTAATACCCAATCCTACGTTTATATTGGACTTCTTCACTTATTTTATTTAGCAACTCTAATGGGTACCCTCTCTTACAAAACAACTGTTTGATAAAGGACAATTCCTCAATGAATTCATCATCTATGGTGACCATCCTGGCAGCCCGTACCATCTGCCCTTTAACAATAGATTTTTTTCTGATAGGCTGTTTTATTGGCAGTTTAACCATTAATAGTGTCAAGGAACAAGCACAATTTTTTAGTGACTGTAAATGTAATGCTGAGACCATACCCTTGGCTAGTTCTGCTTGTATGGTTTGTAATAATGCTAGTTTTATTCCATTAGGGGACCTAAATGTAGAAAATATGCAATGTACTGATAATTTGCTTAGTTGCGACCATAGCAGTAATGCTTGTTTAGGTACAGATGTAATTTCATCAGCAATGTACTTTATAAATATTGACAAAGACAATATGGCTGGTAATAGTGCCAACAGTGAAGTTTTACATGATATGGAAGGCATTAACATTAATATGAGTAGTTCGTTGTTATTTAAGGATATCGATGATCCACAAGCACAAGTTGCTAGCGATAGTAGTTTTAGTGCCAACAATGAATCCCTTTGTGAATGTATAGTTACCAATAGGGACTTAATTAGGGATTTTGATATGCAAAGGAACAATAATATGGTTAATCAAAATGTTAACATTAATTCTTGTCCTAATATACATGCAGATTCAGCACCAGTGTATTCCGTAAGTGCTAATAATGATGGCATGAGGCTCAATTGTGCTGAAGGACAAGTATATGTTGTTAATGATAGAAAGACGGTTAATGCTGAATTTTTAAGTAATTTGGAAGGAACTGTTAGTTTGGGTTCATCAAGTGTTTTTAATGCACACATTAATGGTAATTTAATTATGCAAGAAATATTGAGCAATTCTTGTTCAAATTCAGATTAATTTAATGGCTCCAATGATCTTTTTTTAATGAAACAGTGACGAAGTTTGGACCTCATGTTATTAAGGAAGGTAGAAAGTACTCCAGAAGTTGTAGCTAGCATGTGGGATAACATGAAAATGAAGTTTAAAAACAGTGTAGAAGTAAAATAAATATATGATTAAGTAGCAATACTTAGAGGGGATGACAAAGGTTAAAAGTATTACAAGATAACAACATCACAGAACAAAAGGTGCAACTACAGAGTGCTAAAGAAAATAAGGTAGTAACTGGATAATATGCACGAGTTTAGAAAGATTGCCATTTCTAAAAACAAAAAAGCAACTGTTTTGACAACTCCAGGAGTACAAAAACTTTTGGTAAAATGACTTGGGCAACAGAAAGCAGAAAGTGTTGTTGTTGCTAGATATAGGGAACCTACAACAAGTAAAACTGACAGACCTGTAGATGTATTAGATTTTGGAAATTATGAAAATCTGCATAAAGAAAAGTGGGGAAAAAAAAAATCAAGAAAAAGCACAAATGGAAACAGTTATGAAAAACTTAAATATGCCCGAGATTAGAGGCAGATGAAGCTCAACAACCAACAGTCAAGACAGGAAGAGGTGAGATAAAAATTGTGACGTATAAACAATCTACAGGAAATTTTCCAAGAATAGATGGCATTCTGGTGGAAGGTAGGAGGGATGAAAATGATAAAGATCTGGAAGGTTTTAACAGGATTTTAAAAGGAGGGAAAGCACAAACATCCTGGAAAAATAGCTGCAGTGGATGTAATACCTAAAGATGGTAAAGACCCATCAGATCCAGCGTTATATTGGCCAATTTCAATTCTAAACCATGATTATAAAGAATTTATGTCCATAATGGTTAAAATATTGGTAAAGGCGATGCCAAAATTGATAGACCTGGACCACTGTGGTTTTGTTTAGGGGAGGCAAACATTTAACATTTAAATAACAATGATTATCCACGGGGAAGTATAATGCAAGTAAACACCACTGTTACTGGTGGGTCTTGATCCAGAGAAAGCATTCAGAGTAAATTGTGATTTTATGAGTAGGGCAATGGAAGCATTTGCATTTCAGAAGAATATACACAAGGGATCAAAGGTAAAAGTACAAATGGGAGGGTTCCACTCTGATAAATTGTGTCTGAACCAAGGAACCAGGCAGGGTATCTGCTTTCCTCTGTTATTTGCATTATATTTAGAACCATGGGAAAGAAAATAAGGGACTCAAATTGAAGGATATAATTGGAATGATGTTAAAGAAAAGTTGGCTTTACTTGCAGATATTTTATATCTGATAGAACCAGAACAGGACATCAGTGTTGTGGAATATTCTGAGACAGTTCTGGGTTTTTTGGGATATAAAATTACAGCTATAGCCTTTGTTTTATCTTCATTAAAAATATGCCCCCCCATGAATTGGTCCAGCAATACCCATATTTATGGGGACATATGAATTAAAATGGAATCGGTTATGGCAGCTGCAGATATGTGGGAAGAGTCTAACAAAAGATAATACAAAAAATAAAACTGGAAGTTCTTGCCTATGGATATCAAGATACAACCAGTAAAAATGCTTTTAGTCTCTAATTTTACACAGGTCAAGTATTTTGTATTTTGCTTTTTTTTTTTTAATCAACCAAAGAAGTTGGATTGTAAAGAGCTGAAGGATTTTATTTGGGAGGGGAAGACGACAAGAGTCAACTAGGATAAGTGGATCATCCTAACAGAATAAGGAGGGTTAAGCTTACCTGATTTGAAGGGATATTTTAGAACTACACAGTTAAGGCTTTTATACATAACTCAAGCAAAATGTTACAATTCAAAGTGGGAAGGCAAGATGATGAAGTGGGGGGGGGGGGTCAAGAAAGGAAAGCATGGGATTTTGGACGCAGAGCCATAATAGCAATCACGTAGAATATTATATTAATAAAGTGACAGAAAGAATACTAAGGAAACACTAGTATGGAGACAGAAGATTTTTCTGATAGGGATGACTAATTAGGGGTACACAGAATAACTAAAGGCAGGAATTTACTGGAGGAAGATGGCACAGAATAAAGGGATCTGGAGCAAATGATTAGACAAGGAAAGGTGAAAGAAGAGCAAAAGGCCAAGAAGTCATTTGGACTGCAGGCTAGTGACTGCCTTCCCTACAGACAAAGAGAAATGGATAGGGGAATCCTAAATGAAAAACCTTCACTAACAGTTTTTAATTGAAGCTAGAACAGAAGTTGTCGTTAACAAAGAGATAATTAGCTGGGCATATAAAATATTACACAATAACTATAGGAATCAATCAGAAGAGGTCAGAAAAGATTGTAAATTGCTCATCTAATCATCTCTTCCCAAATAAGCAATGGAGGACATGTGTGTCTCCCAAATATGCAACAGAGTCTAAAGGATTTAGGATTTTTACTGGGAAGTGTTTGCATATATACTTGTACCCCAAGCAGACTCCAAAAAAGTTTTCCTCAGGAAGACAGCAAATATTGGAGGTATGATGGGGAAGAACAAGGTAAATAAGAACATATCTTTTGGGAATGCAATAAGTTGACAGACTAAAAATTACCTAAAGAATACTCTGTTCGGAATACTGGGTGAGCAAATGACTATGCAAGGAAACTATTTTTTGAGCTGGGATATCGAATCTGAATTGTCTAGATACAGTAAGGCCTTGTTAAGAAATTATAGCGGCTGCCAAAAGAAGCAATTACTAAAAAATGGAAAACAGTCTAAACCAACCATACTAGAAGCAGTGAATATATTCAGAAATAAAAACTGAAAATTATATCTTTAAAAACACTAGCAGCAAATTACACAGAAAATAAGACACTGTGGGAACAATTCATGTGGAAAAGGTTTTGGAGGAGGAATGAGATTAAAATGGTAGGGAATTAAATAATTTATGTAATGTTTCCTAGATTATAGAATATATAACAATATAGGCTATGTATAACTACTGAAAATGTAAATTTGTTAATATGGTTTGATTGCTTATATAAATGTAAGTTTGCCTATGTCACAAGTGATAAACCAATAAGTATGATTAAAAAGAACTTCAAGGAAAGTGGGGTTTTGGCTGCAGATCATTAAGGGGAACAACCACACAGATTAAAGTAGCAGAATCTATTCTAACAACTAGGCTAACATGAGAATGGAGAAAGGTGATTTTGCCAATAGAGAGGATTGCAAGTAGGGGTCCAAAAATAGGCAAAAGGGGGACTGGAATATACTGGAGACAGTTGTCAAAGGAGCCAAAGTACTGGGAGCAAACAATGAGAGGTATAAAGGTAAACGAGGGAGGATGCCAAGACAACATATGGACAGCAGGCTAGAGACCACCTTCCCCACAAGGGACTGATATCAAAGTATAAGCAAAGAGAAAGGGATATGAGAATCCTGAATTAAAAACATGCTCCGGTAGAGTTCTTATAGTTGAATCTAGAACAGAAGCTGGTGTTAAAGGGATAATTAATACGGTGTACAAAATACTGCATGATAATTATAAGAGGTGGTTACAAACGACTGGGAAAGTCATTCACAAGGGAACGATTTGAGTACATGTATGGCTCCCAAGTATGTAGCAAATTCCAGAAGGTTTAGTATTTTTGCTTGAAAGTGTTTGCATATGACTTTTTACCTCAGACTAAAGCATTTTTCTTCAGTTAGACTCCAGATGTTGGAGGTGTGATGGGAAGACATAACTGGGAACATATATTTCGGGAATGTAATCAGCTGGTAGATTTTGTAAATTCCCTACAGAGTATTCAAGACAGAAAACATTGGATGAGCAAGTAGCTGTAACAAAAGAGTTAGGACACTGGACCTGAATTGTCTAGGCATAGTAAGGACTTGTTAAGTTTAATTTTTTGCTGCCGAAAAAAGCAATTACAAGAAAATGTAAAATCAAAGTCTAAACCAACTGCATTTTGAGTGCTGAATATTGTAAAACAGAGAACTTTAGAAGGAACAAACTACATACAAAAAATGGAAATGGTGGGAACACATGCAGAAAAATGTTCAGGAAGAGGGTGAAGTTTAAGGGACTTGAGCAATTTGTGTAACATTTGACTGAATAGTAAAAATAAACAAAAAAAAACGTGATGTATAATGTATGCAAATAGAAAAGGTTAATATTCTTTGTTTTCTATTAACGCAAGTTTGCTTAGGACTTAAGCAGTCAATTTAATAAAGAGTTGTATATATAAAAATTCCCACTGGAGGCATGACTGACAGAAGTCTACTCCATTTCAACATAAAGGTTGACTAAAGATGCTTTCACTCACTCACTGGTTCATACTTTGAAAGGTATATTCATTCACCCATTTATTTTATGTACACACAGGTAATGAATGTAAATGCACAAAAACACAATGTTCTGCATAAAAAAAATAGCAGAAAATTTAGGAAAATTCTTGTAGGTTGTTTTAACAGAATACTTCCATTAAAAATCAAGTCTCCTAAGAGATGTAACATTAAGGATTAATTAATTTCACAAAATCAGGATAGAAAAGGTTACTATATGTCTCAGCAGAGGAATATTTTAAAGTTGAACTAGACCTCTACAATGCATTTTTATTAGTTTCAGTTACAAAAAAAGGGGGGGTGTCTCCCCATGCTTGCTGACTTTCATGTCTATGGTTATTTGCCCATTCATTCCCATATTATGCGACAGCTTAATGCTCACATGTTTACAGCACTGGGGACAGCCTGTTATTTGGGACCACCAGCTGGGTAGCCATCAGTGGAGTTTTAGCACTTAACTCCAGCACATGTCTTGGTAATGCCAAAAGGGTTGGTGTGCAATGTGCGCAGACCAGGTACAAACTCACTTTCACAAATGTCATTACCTTGACTTCATGTAAGGCACTTTCCCATGACACAGTCTCTTATAAGCCTCAGTGTCTCCAAGATAAATGACAGTGTGTGGCTTCTCTTCTGTCATGATCCTTCTCAGGAAAGAATACGGGAACATGCAGACTTGTGTCTAATAATTTCTTACCCTTCCTAGCTGGGTCACATAGGCTGTAGTGAGGGCTCCATCCCTTAATACTACACTAACAGGTGACAGACCTTTTAAATACACCTGCAAGATAGCATGCACATGAGGTTTACGAGCAATGTACATTGAGAATAAACACTTAACCTGTCAGACAGATCTGTACATAGTGGACACAGGACATTTGTCAATGGCATTGTTTTAGCAGTACAGAAAGATTGGTGCTGATTGGTCAGAAAAGTGAGTGACCAAACAAAGCCAGCCACACTCAAACATTGTAATGCTCTTATACAATACCATTATTTAAAAAAAATAAGTTAGTCACTAAATGAAATTTAACAGTAATGAGCTTCAATGGGTCTGCCCATTTTCTAATTTTGTCATACATACAATTTAGCTGGGAATATTTTGTATTACGTAAAAGTTTAGATGAACACTTTTTTTCACAATTAAAGTTAAAATACGGTTTCTTGCTAAATTATACACTAACACTACTTGTCCTCAGTTTACCTTCTGTTTAAACAATGAACAGTCTTTCGCTGTCGTCCAGCTGCATTTGCTTACTGTCCAGGTACAGCCCTGTTATGCAAAGAGCAAGTGGAAGTACATTCATGCGACTACGCTTGCACACTATATTGCTTTTGCGACACAGATTATTTTGAGGGATTAAAGGTGAATACAGTAGTGTTTCTCTTTTGGGAGAGAAGACATCTGTAACGGTTAACATTTTGGTGGCAACAATGTTTGTATTTCAGAGCATCTATTGATCTCACTGCTGTGAGAAATGCAGAATCTACCAAGCGTACTGTGAATATGGTCTCCAATCAGAATCAACGCTTTTGACTATAAACTGCTATTACTGTATAATAGCAAATACTCAGGCCAGCACAAATACTACAGTAAATGCACCTGCTACCGCATCATATAAAGGAAACTGGAAAGCAATTAGTGGGATTCCACTTCCCTTAAATGTATAGATTTCACTTTGTTCAGAAACAGGATGCTTAAAACAGTAACTTCAGTGCAATTACTGCATCTGTAAACTGTATTATATACTTCAGAGTAATGTTAGGGCAACTGAGGCTCATGAAAATTTGCCAGTACCCACCCTTTCTCTAGAAGGTCTAGACCAGTCAAGTCTGGGGTGAATTTGGCTGGACAGCCAATCATTTAGCTCCCATTTGAAGGATGACTGTGCATCACACTACTTAATCCGCAAGGGCAGTCTGCAGTGTATGATGAAGCACTGTATGATGAATTTCTCTCGCTCTCCATTATGATGTACTTATCCTTTGGTAAAGACTTAAGTCGCTGGTTCTGGTACTTGTGGCAGGACTAGCTAGTGTAAAAATTGCCTCTAGGCGATCTGATCACATTGAAAAGTATCATGAAAAAGGGGCATGGATATTTGCTGGTTGTAAGTTGTTTGAGAACCTGGCCTACTCCATTCTAATCAGGGACCCAAGCCACTAGTGGAAGTCATCTATGTTCCTCTACCGACCAGTGTATGGATGCCATAAAGCCCAGCAGACCTGGGTTAATAAGCTACTGGACATCCAGTATCCAGCTGCCCAGCCTGGCTTACCTGGGATACCTCAGAGTGTAATACAGACATAATCAACCTGCTAACCACAAACTTATGGACTGCTACCCTCCATAAGGTTCACAAACAGGGCATGGTCTAGAAGTAAATGACATGGTAAAGAGGATGCTGGACATGCTGTGTATCCATGAGACAAAATAGAAAGGAAGTGTAGCAATGCCACTTGGCTTCTAGTTCTTAAGGACAAGACAGCCTAGGAACTGTACGGGAATTGTGGTTTGGAATAGCCTACAGAAAACATTGTGAAATATTAGAATTAGTGATAGGCTGAGATTATGAATACTTCCCTATTTCTAACAGTAGTACTGTGACAGTGCGGAAAAAGAGTGCATGTAGGCAGCAGTTGCAAGACAACATGAGTTGGTGTTGACAATGCAGAACCTGGATGCTCACATCAGGACAGTCAGAAAATGATACGTAGGACTGCCACAGTCCACGTGGGTAGGGAAAGCAGAATAAAGAAAAGACCACTCTAGACTTCTGTATGGCAAATTACTTGGTGGACAACACAAGATTACATACAAGAGTGGCCAGCATGCAACTTCGTTAGACTTCCTCCTAGTTCAGAATGGGCACTGGGGTAGAATCAGGGATTGCAAAGTTATTCTCAGCAAAACATTTGGTTCACAGCATAAACCACTGGTGGACACAATCATCTGCAAGCAGCTGTCAAAAAAGGCTCTTAGATCAGATACTAGGATGAAGATCTGGAAGTTAACTGTAGAAAAAGCAGAAGAGTGTAAGAAAACAATCATGGTTGTAGCACGTCAGGATGGAGGAGGAAACGGTGGAGTTGAAGACAGGCAATATCTAAAAACAGCAAACATACCACAGTGAGCCAGTTTTGGAAAGAAGGTATACAAGGAAAACTGGTGGAAGGCAGATGGCCAGAAAGCCAAAAGAATAGAATACAGGATAAAGAAAGATACAAAAGATGGACCACACTAAGTAGGAATATTGGTCGGCTAATGAAGAGGCTGAGAGCACTCAGAATAGCAAAGAACAAGGGAAAGGCACTTTAGCAATTTCTGGAAAGTGACTCAGCAGATGGAACAAAAACTTGCAATGCAAAGTCTTAAAGATTAAGACAGTCAGATACCCTTCATAAGGGATGCTAATAACCTGCTCACCAGTCCACATGAATAAAACCCCACAGAAGCTAGTGTCCCAGATGCAGCCTTCAATGAAAGAGGAAAAACAGCCCACTCAAAGTACAAGCAGCACCAAGTAAAATGAAGTCAGGGAAAGCAGCAGGTTCAAAGGAGGTCACTACAGATATGAAAGATGTTGGGCAAATTAGGGGAGAAATGACTCCAAATGTCCAAATGGTATAACAGTATAGGGAGAATGACATATCCCAAATAACTAGAGAATAAGCATTCTGTTGCTATTCTGCAAGAACAAAGGGGACATTCACAACTGTGGGCAGTGCAGTGGTATCATATTGTCAAACTGCATGAAAGTTTTAGAGAGGATAATTGACAAACGAGTATGCAAAGTAGTAGAAAGTAAGCTGAGAGAAGTGCAGTTTGGATTTAGATCAGGACGCAACACAAAATGACCAGATGTTTGCACGGAGACAGAGAATGGAGAAAGGGCTACATATATGAGGAAAGAGTCAAACTGGGCATTCCTAGACTTGTAGAAAATGTATGATAAGTTCATAGGTCATAGGTAGGCACTAGGCTATCAGCCCTGGGGCCTATATAACCAACGAACAACTGCAGGACCCAAATTGCTACACCACAAAACGAAACAACGATGCCAGTAAAAACTTTTATTTCTCTTCTCTAGCGCCTCGGCCACACTCAGCCTTCAAGGAGTAACACACCAAATATTGAAACAGTTTATATAACACCAGCTAGACATAGAGGAGCTCTCTGATTATGTAGCCCAGGCAGGTATGACCCTGACCTTGAGCAGTATCCTACCTTCACCAAGAATGATGCCACAATGCAGAGATAAGATGATCAGCTTTAATAATTGGCTTAAACTCTGGTGTCATTCAAAGGGGATCCAATGTCTGTCTGCCTGGGATGACATGCTGGACAAGCCACGCTGCTTCGCAAGGGACGGCTTGCACCTGTCACCCCTGGGCTTCCGGATATTGGTAAAGGCTCTTGCCACCCCCATAGTGCCTTTTTTAGGCAAGGCTCAAATTCTAAACCTACCACCCTAGAACACAAAAAAGGAAAAAAACTAAGGGTAATGCTGCTCAATGCCAGAAGTCTCAACCTCAAGATGCACGCACTCGAGGCCCTTCTCAGTATGGAGAACATCGATGTCTGTGCTGTGACTGAAACCTGGTTCAAGGCTCCCGAGAGCACCCCGTTACTATCAGGTTTTACCTCATATCATGCGTTCCGGACCCAAAATCCGGACACCACCAAGAAAGGAGGGTGGTGTCCATATTCATCAAGGACACCCACACCTCAAGGTTGGTGGCAACGCACGATGCATCGGAGACCATCCAGGTGCAATTAACCATAGGCAAGACTGCTCTGCAATTTGTAGCATGTTACAGGCCACCCTCTCAAACTCAGGAACCTCACATAGCTTTCCTGAAAACACTGGAGGGGATAAATGTATCTCCAAACACCATCATACTAGGTGACTTCAACTATCCGAATATAGACTGGGATCACTACTCAAGCCCCAACACTCTAGCCCAAAGGTTCCTAGAGTTCATAAACTCAAATGCCATGGAACAACTAGTCACCATCCCCACAAGAGGTGAAAACATACTTGATCTCATCATCACGAACATGGGGTCACAATGTTCAACACCGGAAGTATACCCCTCACTGGTGAGATCAGATCATAAACTAATCTCACTGGAAGTCCACATCTATCCCCCACCTGAGATAAAAAAGACCACAGTGAAGAACTTCTCAAAAGCTGACTTCACACTTCTAAAGACTAGTGTGGTCTCTTAAAGCCCCCGAGCCCGCGGAAACCATTACTCAAGTTGCTGAATCACTTACAAATGCCTTCTACCAGCACCTACAGGACTGCATGGATCAGGCAATCCCAAACAAAACAAAGACTCTTTGTACCAAAGGCAAGCGTCCAGTCTGGTGGACCCCAGCCATAAACAAGCTCTACAACAAAAGGAGGAAGCTACTACAAGATAGAGCAAAATCCCTAAAAGGTAAGACACCTTTGATCATTATAAGTAAAAAACTACGATTTCTCATAAAATCATCCAAGGCAAATTTTGAGAGAAAAATCGCTAAGGACTCAAAAGACAATCATAAGGCCTTCTTTAGCTATGTCAGAAACCTGGGAGGAAACTCCCAGATATACTCAGAATTAGTTCAAAATGATGCAAAAATCACTGAACCTACAGACATTGCCAACATACTGGCCGACAGGTTCAGTGCAAACTTCTCCCCAAAAGGAGAGATATCTATACCAGAGGATTGTAGCCCCCCAAACATCTCTAACGCTCAGGTGAGAACTGCTCTCTCCAAGGCGAAAAACACAGCATCCATGGGACCAGATGGTGTCACCGGTTGTGTGCTCCGTGAACTCAATGAGGAATTAAACCCACAGTTAGGACAGCTGTTTAATCTTAGCCTCACCTCAGGATATGTACCCAAGGAGTGGCGTACGGCAACTGTGGTCCCACTTCACAAAGGCGGTGCCTCCACAGACCCTGGAAATTACCGTCCCATCAGCTTGACAAACCTGATCTGCAAAGCTATGGAGAGGATCATAATGGAACTCATAAATAAAGACATAGGGGACTTGCAGACTTTGGATCCAACCCAGTTTGGCTTTGTCAAAGGCAGATCATGCCTTTTAAACTTGGTTGACTTTTTCAAAACAGTCACCAAGGCCATTGATGAGGGAAAGGCAGTCCACACAGCCTACCTCGACCTGGCAAAGGCTTTCGACACAATACCCCACTCAGGTATCATTGAAAAACTCATCAGCTTAAATGTAAACCCATACGTCACAAGATGGGTAGCAAGCTGGCTAAGTGACAGAACCCACAGGGTCAGAGTTGCTGGCGCCATGTCAGACTCAAAGCCAGTCACAAGTGGTGTCCCACAGGGCTCAGTCCTGGGCCCACTCTTGTTTGGCATCTACTTTTCAGAAGTACAAGCAAACACAGGAGGGTTATGGCTGACAAAATTTGCAGATGACTGCAAACTGGGTGCCATAGTCGAGAACTCATCTGACACAGATATCCTTCAGAAGGGTCTCATAGAAATGGATAACTGGTGCCAGAGCAATGGACTACAGTTAAATGCCAAAAAATGCATAGTCATACCCTTCGGGAAAAACAAGGTTACCCCTAGCTACAATATAGGTGGCAATCCACTGAGCACAGAAGAGGTTATCTGGGATCTGGGGACCCAGGTTGACAGTAACCTTTCATTTGACACTCACGTTGCCAAAGTAGTTAGGAAGACCTTCTACATTGCCCACCTGATCATGAAGGGATTCACATCTAGATCAAGGGAGGTCATCGTCCCCCTGTACTCATCACTCATCAGACCAATGATTGAGTACAATGCCCCATTCGGAATGTATCTGACCCGACACCTGCAGCAAATGGAAAGGCCCCAAAAGTTCCTCACCAAAAGGATAAAGGGTCTCAAAAATATGTCTTATGCTGCCCGACTGAAGGAACTCCAACTCTATTCAGTCGCTTACCGTCTGCTCAGAGGTGACCTGTGCCTGACATACAAGGCCATGTCCAACCCAGAATTGATGAACATGCTTCACCTCAAAAAATCTAGATCCCTCAGAACTACAAGGGCGGGAGACTTAAACCTTGACACGGTTATTAATAGGACGTGCTGGAGGGACAGATTCATCACCCAAAGACTCCCTATGCTGTGGAACAAAATCCCAGTACATGTGAGGCAGAGCACCTCGCTGGCCTTGTTCAAGAGAAATCTTGACCAATGGATGGGAGATCACAGATATACCCCAGGGATTACCTCAGTGTCACTGCTTGACAGAGGCACAGCAAAATGGGCATAGTATCCTTCAAATTAAAGGGGTGGCGAAAGCCACAAAACTCTGGGCTAGGCTTATAAATGCCCTTGGGCAGATAGCCTAGTATGAACCTATGAACCTATAACACCAGCTACAATCAATAAATTATTAATCAAACAATTAAACAATCAAGTACTTAAAAATTAAAGAAATACAATACATTTCAAAACCATTTCAGACAACACTTCAACAACAACAGTCTGTATTCAGACCTTTAGGTATCAAAGTGTCGTATTTTAAAATAAAAATAGTTTCTTTTTTTAAAAGCACATTCTTTTATCCTATTTATATCAGACTCCCTTATAAAAATTTGTTCTAAAATAGTTGCCTTTAAACTATCACACTTTCCCCCATGATGTTCATAAAAATGTTGAGCTAAGGGATTCTCTAATTTATTTGCTCTAATGTCCCTCAAATGCTCCAACAATCTTATCTTAAACATTCTCTTAGTTTGACCAATATAAAACTTATTACATCCACACTTAATGGCATACATAACTCTCTCAGTTCTACAATTATATGACCCATTGGGTCTAAAACCAATATTGTTTATATGTGAAAAAAAATTAATTGTATAAGGACAGCCACTGCATTTCCCACATGATGATATTCCTATAGCAACAATATGGTAATACAATTTAACTTCAGGTTTACAAAATCTGGTATGTACCACCATATCTTTGATGTTTCTACCCCTCTTATAAGAAAAAAATATTTTTTTCTCAGTTAAACTACTAAGCTCAACAAAACTTTTTAAAAATTCCCAAAAATGTGTTATATGTTTTTAATACTATCACTACAAATATTATAAGTGGAAACTATAAATAAATTCTCAGCATTTTTATGATTAACAACATAACTATTACACCTTTTCTTCTGTAATGATCTATTATTATATCTAATATTAAGTATCTTTTGAATATCTGATTCTATTAATTTGGTATCATAATGTCTTCTTTCAAACATGGTCCTAGTGTACTGTATTTCTTTCATAAATACATTATCTTCATTACATAATCGAGAAATTCTCAAAAATTTGCCATACGGCAAAGCTTCGATAATATGTTTTGGGTGACAACTGGTACCCATTAAAAACTGATTAGGCAAGTCAAATTTCCTATGGATACTTGTACTAATATATTGTCCAGCAGTACCCTGTAGATTAATATACAAAAAAGAGACTTTTTGTCCGTATTGTAGACCATCAAAAGATATATGAAACCTATTAAGTTGAATCTCTTGCACAAAATTTAATACAGAGTGCATACTTCACAAAAAAAAAATCAAATCATCAATATATCTAAAATAAAATTTCACATATTTTTTTACAAAAGAATTAGTGTAAATACATTCTTGTTCAACCAATCCCATAAAAATATTTGCATACATGGGTGCAAATGGAGCACCCATGGCTGCACCTTGTATTTGATGAAGAATTTGATTATCAAAATAAAAATAATTTTCCAAACAAAATTTCACTAAATCTAAAATATAATATGTAAGAGGATAGTCACCCATTCGCTTATGTAATGCCTCTAATCCAAACACGTTTAATATTTGTATAAAGACTCTTCACATGACCAGTAGCCCAATCTTAGGCCCTTCTGTATTAAAGATATATAATTATTTTTAGCTTGTTCATCAGCATCATCACTTACTATACAATATACAATGTTTCATCCCCTAATAGATCTAAACACATTTTCATATATTGTGTATAATGCATAATTATTATTTTATTCCCCTTATCAGAGGGTTTAACTACCAATTCTTTCTACCTATATAAGCCTAGCCAAAAAGGTTCCCTGGCTTTCGCCACCCAAGAAAATTATTTTCCTGTGCTCTTGTCGAGCAGTGTCGCAGAAGTGATCCCCGGGGTGAATTTCCTATTTCATCATTAGGTGATTCTATTATGGCTCCCAGTTTGCAGTCATCTGCGAACTTTGTTAGCCAAAGACCTTCTATGTTGGTCTGCACTTCAGAGAAGTTGATGCCGAACAGGAAGAGGACCCAGGACCAAACCCTGTGGTACTCCACTCATCACGGGTCTGAAGTCTGACTTGGAATTTGCTACATTTACTGTGTGGGTTCTGTCAGTGAACCAGTTGGCCATCCAACTTGTGACATAGGAATTTATGCCCAGTTTAGTGAGTTTATCTATAATTCCAGAGTAGGGGATGGTATCAAAAGCCTTGGCAAGGTCAAGATAGGCTGTGTGCACTACCTTGCCCTCATCTACAGCTCTGTTGACTGCTTCAAAGAAGTCAAGTCAGGGTTCGTAGACATGATCTATCTTTTTCAAACCCAAACTGAGTGGGGTCCAGGGTTTGGAGGTTACCTATGTTTTTGTTTATAAGCTCCAAGATGATATGTTCCATGGCCTTGCAGACCAGGCTTGTCAGGCTAATGGGGCAGTAGTGTCCGAATAAAGATGATTTGGGCTTTGGCCACTTGTGCAATGGCTCAGAGTCCTGGAATCATTACAAGATTCAGCACAGGTTATGTTCAAGGACACAATGACAGAAGTACGAACAGTATTCAGGGTCTGGGGGCTTCCCAGTGGGAGTGAGTATGCATCAGGGTTCAGCTCTAAGCTTGCTGTTAACACACGACTACATCAGCAAACAGATTTGTATGGACAGATCAACAAAACTGCTATAGGCAAACAACGTAGCATTACAAGTAGACTGAGTAAGAACTTTATCAAATATTAACTAAATGGGATGCAAAATTGAAAGCACATGGGATGAAAGAGTACAGACACACCAGTTTTAATGGCAGCAAGTGGAGAAAATCAGAAGTTGTTTAAAACTCAGATAGAAAAGAACATGGTAGAGCAGGTTAACAGCTTCAAGTATCTAGGATGACTGGCTGAGAAGACAAACCTGAAAGAGGAATTCAAAGCTTGAATCGGATGCGCTGCAGCCAACTGACAGTGTGTCAGGGGTAGTGTGTGACCAAAGAATGTCAAAGCTGAAAAGTGAGGTGTACAAAACAGTGATGCGACCGATACTGCTGCACGGTATAGAATACCTGCACAGTGAAAGCCGAGCAGTTGAGGAAGCTAGAGGTGATGAAGATGAAGTTCTGAGATAGGTGGTAGGGTGCACACTGTTTAACAGAAAGAATGAGGAAATCAGAGCAGAAACCAAAGTAGATCCAAATGCAGAGAAAAATCAAAACTGATTTTGGTGGCTTGGTCATATGCAGGAATGCAGAAGACAATCTGAAGACTTCCGTCAGTCAAAAAAGCATGAGAAAATGAAGGTGCCCAGCAAAGAGATGGATGGATTGAGAGAGAAGACCTGCAACAGTCACGCATTAACATCAAAGATAGGAGAGAGTGGCAATGAATAGAGAAAGATGGCGACAGTTTGACTCCATGCAGAAAAAGGGGTTGATGATTCTAGTACTTTAGGAACTACTAAGCTTTGAGTTAACAGATCCAGGGCAACTGGTCCTCTAATGGCATGAAAAGCAAGGAATACATCTCCTTTCAAGAGTCTATAAAGATACTTAAAGGGACAGTGCTTCATCACTTGCATGCTCAGGATCTTTAAGCCTCTAGGAAGCCCTGAGATCTTAATAGACATATTTTGACTTGGCCAAGGTGTTTCACCATACCATATGCTTTATGAACAGCAAGACCACTGTCAACAGCCTGTATAATCCTCAAAGAAGTTAACCAAATATATCAGGTAAAATCTTCCCTTGATAAAGGGAAACTGCTGTGGGTCAAGTCCAACGAGAATTTTGATATGGTTTATAAGGTCATTCACAATATGAACCATGGCTTTACAAATGAGACCCATCAAGCTAAGGGGTCTATAATTTCTGGTGTCAATGGTATGACATTCGCTTGTGGAGTGGCAGCAGTACTACAGTATGCAAAACTTTAGGGAAAGGCCCTGTATCTAAACTTAAGTTAAAACAGTTTGAGGCTCTGCTAAGGCATCCCAAGTACCATTTATTAAACACCCAAATATTGTCATTCCCTGGAGAAGTATTTTTGGTCTCAAAAACACTTTCAGCACATGGTCCTTTGTAATATGGGGTTTAAGGAATTCAGGGATAAGTGGACTTTTGAAAAATCATGTCTGGAGTAAAATTAGCACAGAGTTTGCTAGTATACTGGTAATGCCTACCGGGCATGATTAGATGGCACATTTTGAGTAAATTCAGAGCAATGTTGGGTATAGGTCTTCAAATTGTATTTACAATTGTTCTTAGTTTCAGTTGCTAACATCACTTCATTGGCTGTTTTAAGAGACCTTGCACATTAACTACAATACATATAAGTGCTTGCATTAAGATTGGGTACAGTAAAACAAATTCACTACCATCTAAGTGCTCAGTCTTGAAAATGGTAGATAAAAATGTATTTTTCCCCTAAGGGAGAAGAACAGTATTGACATCCTTGTATAACTGAATACATCTGAAATACTACAGTATAGTTCAGTTATCTGGTCAGAATAAAAAAGACAACTGGCTTAGCATTTTTTTCAATTTACTTGGTCAACAGCATAACTTACTTTAGTAACTAAGAGTTTTACAGCACATTCAGGTACATCATGAATACTCTGAAAAAGAATTCGAACAGCTAAGGAGAAACAGTTCAGAACTGAAAACAAAGAAATGTTAAAGTACCAAGTGCTCACCTATAAAATGTTACCCAGAACACAGAGTATTCTATTCACTGTATTCCGATATTACTGCATTCCATTAATTATAAGCTCATTTTCACTGTATGTGCACTGTTCACTTAAACTACTGTAAACTATTTACTCAATGATGGCTTTAATCACTCTATTCCAAATCTTTGAATATTATGTATGTCTTTGGCCAGGGCCATGGCTGAAGAAAGTCCTTGGATCAGTCCACTTACCCTGTTTGCAAACTGAAATAAAACAGCAGAGGCTGAGAGCAGTCACAGCAGCAAAGAACAAGGCAAAAGTACTTTAGCAATTTCGGGAAATTGACTCAGCAGATGGGACAAAAGCTTGCAATGCAAAGCCATAAAGTACTAACAGCGCCGATACTGGCTACTTTCTAAAGAGGGAAGAGTGATAAAACCAAATGTCAGTGTTGTTGATTACTGTAATGAATGTGCAACAAACTTTAGATGGCAAAGAAAAATAAGCCAATGAACTGAATGCAGAGCTCTAGAAGAACCAAACAACGCTATGCAGTAAGCAAAATAAAGATAATGAGGCTTAGGTTCATAGGAAGGTACTAAGCTATCGGCCCTGGGGCCTATATAAGCCCAGCCAAAAAGGTACCCTGGCTTTTGCCACCCAAGAAAATTATTTTCCTGTGCCACTGTCGAGCAGAGCCACAGAGGTGATCCCCGGGGTGAATTTCCTATTTCCCATCCAATCATCAAGATTTTTCTTGAAGAGTGCAAATGAGGAGCTTTGTTCGATATAGATAGGCAGTTTATTCCAGAGTATGGGAAAGTCTCTGGGACAGGAATCTATCCCTCCGGCATATTTTGTTTATTGGGGTGACATGGTTTAGGTCCCTAGAGCGTGTAGCTGGGAGGGATTGGGATTTCTTTAAGTGGAGCATGTCCAACAGCTCTGGGTTTCACATAGCTTTGGATGTTAGGCAGAGATCACCTCTGAGTAGGCGATATGCGATGGAGTAAAGCTGGAGTTTCTTGAGACGGTCTGCATAGGGCATCTGTTTGGGACTGGTAATCCTCTTAGTGAGGTATTTCTGTGGCCTTTCCAATTGTTGTAGGTGTCTTGTGAGATACATGCCAAATGGGGCATTGTACTCTCCTAATGGGTCTGATGAGGGATGAGTAGAGAGGAGCAATGACCTCCTTTTTTCTAAAGGAGAGCCCTTTTGTGATGAGGTGTGCCACTCAGTAGGATTTCCTGACTACTGTGACAATGTCACTATCAATGAGAGACTATTGTCCACCTGTGTCCCGAGGTCTCTTATCACACTTTTGGTGTTTAGTGAGCTACCGCCTATGTTGTAGTTCATGGGTACCGAGTTTTTCCCAAAGGGGATGACAATGCACTTCTTGGCATTGAGCTTGAGGCCATGGCTTTGACACCAGGCATCTGTCTCAGTGAGGCCCTTCTGTAGGATGTCCACATCATTAGGAGTTTTGATTATGGCTCCTAGCTTGCAGTTATCTGCGAACTTCGTTAGCCACAGACCTTCTGTGTTAGCCTGTACTTCAGAGAAGTAGGAGAAGTAGATACCAAACAGGAGAGGACCCAGGACTGAACCCTGTGGTACTCCACTTGTCACTAGTCTGAAGTTGGATTTGGAGTCTTCTACTTTCACAGTGTGGGTTCTGTCAATGAGCCAGTTGGCAACCCATCTTGTGACATAGGGATTTATACCTAGTTTAGTGAGTTTATCTATAATTCCAGAGTGGGGGATGGTGTCGAAAGCCTTGGCAAGATCTAGATAGGCTGTGTGAACCCCCTTACCCTTGTCTACGGCTTTGGTGACTGCTTCAAAGAAGTCTATCGGGTATAGGAGACATGATCTGCCTTTTACAAACCCGAACTGGGTGGGGTCCAGAGTTTGGAGATTACCAATGTCTTTGTTTATAAGTTCCATGATGATATGTTCCATGGCCTTGCAGATCAGGCTCGTCAGACTAATGGGGCGGTAGTTCCAGGGGTCCGTGGTGGCTCCCCACTTGTGGAGTGGGATAACCGTTGCTATGCGCCATTCAGCAGGCACAAAGCCTGAAGTGAGGCTATTATTGAACATGGTACTTAGGTGGGGTGCCAGTTTGTTCTGTAGTTCGTGTAGAACGCAGCCTGGGATGTTGTCTGGTCTCATGGATGCTGTGTGCTTGGCTTTGGAGAGTGTGGTTTTTACCTGTGCAGCCATGATTACAGGAACTTTGCATTCTTCCGCTATAGAGATGGGCTCTTTAGGGGGCGAGAGGGGGGGTAAAGTTGGCACTGAACTTATCTGCCAGGATGTTGGCAATATCAGTTGGGTCTGTAAATTTAGTGCCATTGTGCTGTAACTCAGAGCAGATCTGAGTGTTGCCATTGAGATTCTTGACATAGCTACAGAATGCTTTGTGGTTGTCTTTAGAATCAGTGGCGATTTTGTTTTCGTAACTAGCTTTGGAGGATTTCATCAGGGATTGCAGCTTCTTACTGAGGCCGACCAGGGAGCTCCTCCACTCGTGGGATTTTACTCTTTTCCAACAGTTTCTTCCTCTTGTTGTACAGTTTGTTTATGGCAGGGGACCACCAGATTGACTTCCTTGTTTTGGAGGATAGCGTCTTGGTTCTGTTTGGGATAGCACGATCCATGCACTCATAGTGCTTACAAAGTGCAATTGTGTAGGATTCAGTAGTCGTAACTGTATTGTCCATCTGCATGGGTGTCATGAAGTTCACCACTTCTGTCTTAAGAAGCATGAAGTTGGCTTTGTAGAAATATTTTACCATGGTTTCCTTAACAGGGGGTGGGGGCAGGATGTGGATATCTAGGGTAATTAGCTTATGGTCGGATCAGACCAATGAGGTGCTGACTTCAGGTGTGGAACACCGGTCACTCATGTTGGTAATGACTAGATCTAGGATATTGTTGCCCCTGGTGGGGGTGTGGATAAAGTGATCCAGGGCATTGGAGTTTATGAATTCCAGAAAGTGTTGAGTGAAGGAGTTGGTACAAGAGTAGTTTTCCCAGTTAATGGTAGGGTAGTTGAAATCGCCCATTATTAGGGTGTTTGGTTGAACCCTAATATTTTCCAGTACATCAAGAAAAGAGGAGTGGAATCCTGGGGCATGGTGGGTGATCTGTAGCAAGCTACAACTTGGATTGCAGTTTTGCCCAGAGTTAGTTGCACTTGGATAACCTCGGCTGCATTATGCTGAGCAACTAGCCTGGAGGTGTGGATATCCTTAATGAATACGGACACACCTCCACCTTTGGTGTTCTGGTCCAGGTTACATGGCTGAAAAGTGTGGTATGAGTTATAGCCTGGTAGTGCAGGGGTGCTCTCTGGAGCCTTGAACCAGGTCTCAAGTCACTGCACAGATATCGATGTTCTCCATTTTAAGGAGTGCCTCGAGTGAGTGCATTTTGAGATTTAGACTTCTAGCATTGAGTAGCATCACCCTCAGTTTTTGCTTGTCTGTTCCTGTTACGGTGGTGAATTTGTCATTTGAACCTTCCCTAAAAAAGGCACTATAGCGGCAGCAAGAACCTCAGCCAGTATCCGGAATCCCAGGGTGACGGGTACAGGCCATATCTGGCAAAGCATCGTGGTCTGTCGACCATGTCATCCCAGGCAGATAGATCCTGGATCCCTTTAGAATGGCACCAGAGGCTTAGCCAATTGTTGAAGTCAATCATTTTGTCCTTGTACTGCGGCATCATTCTGGGTGATGGCAGAATGCTACGCAGGGCTAGGGTCATACCTGCCTGGGCTACAAGATCGGAGAGCTCTTCCATGTCTCTTTTCATGTAGTCCAGGGAGGTACGTCTCAGGTCGTTCACACCAACATGGACAATGACAGAGTCATAGTTGTACTTGTTGTGGAGTGACCTGAGTGCATGGGTTATGTTGCGGATCCTGGCACCCGACAGTTAGCTGACAGTAACCTTCTCCTTGTTTAGCCTGGCGAGTGGGACATCAGTGTGCCTGACGATAGAGTCACCTATGACTAGTGTGTTGGGTACATTGTTTTGCCTTATTGGCTGTGGTTGAGTGGCACACTGAGTCTGCGGGCTATGTGTCATTTGGGTTGTGTTGGGAGGTGGAGGTTGTTTGCATTTCTGCTTTGGAGGTCTCTGTTGCTTGAGCAAATTATTACGGAGTACCTCTGCGAATGTTTTTGTGTTTCTATGTGTGGATTTTGGTAGTGTAGATTTAGTGAGACTATGTGATGAGTGTGGTGTGGTGCAAGTGTTTACCTTCTCCTCTTGACTGTCATGTTCAGTCTTGATTGGAGAAAGCTTTACCTCAAGTTTGGCTAGATAGGCAACTTGCAATACTACACAGTTTTCAAGTTTGTGTTTTTTGCCTTTGAAAACCCTGAAAGTTTTCCCCACTTGCCTTTCACAGCATTATCATAAGAAACACAGATGTACTTTAAGAAGCCAAATGTGTTGTCTTACCATATCCTTTGCAGCAGTATTTTCATGTTGTGTACTAATTCCTTTCTGACAAAGCCCTGTAAAGTTAAAAATTACATAATCAAGGGTTACATTTTTTTGCAAAAATCACATCACATCTGCACGCATTTAATAATAAAAGCAGACACGAACATTAGACTAATAAAGGAGTTTTAAAAACTCAAAATAGAATTCTAACTTGCAGTTTGAATCTGCAGCCTTGCTTGCCTGAGGCACCTGCAAATAAAAATCTGTCTAGCTAGCCCACACTAGTAACAGACAAACATTTGTCAGTGGAAAAACACTGGCTTACAGTTGTAATCAACTGCAACAATATGACATGAAGAAAGGTGAAACAGTAAACTAGTGTACAAGACATTTGTGTAATCAGCTGAATGTTGTTATTCTAGCTTACATAGACTGTACAGGTTTCAGTGAGAGATCAAACCAAGAACTGCAGTTTGTGCCTTGCCTCAGTTCATTTGAAAGAAGCAGTGGAATAAATCTATGAATCCACTTCAAAGACCAACAATATAAAAAAGACACTTCCAAGATGGCTATACACTGATCAACAGCATAAGTTTACTTCAGCTCACCCACTGTGAAAACTGACCTTTGAAAAGAAAAAAAAAAAAAAATTTTTTTGGTAAAATCCAGTTACTGGCTAGTAAATACACTGCATGGATACCAGGATAGCAGTAGTGTGGAAAACCTGAAAGAAAATCGACCAGAAATGGTAGAGAAGACACTATATGTCAGCTGTTCAATTAAAAAGCAATTCAAGCTTTGGTTATGGTTCAAGAGATGGCTTTCAGTAATTTAGAGGAAATAATAAATCAAATGTACTCAAAGGTGATTAAATTACAACACTGAAGGAATATATCAAACAAAAGGCTGGAAATAGAAGCTTTAACAAGCCATTCAGATGAACTGAAAACTGCAATAATCAGCGGTTTACAATGAAGAAAAAGCTGGCTGAATATGAGGTTTCTCAAGAACAGTTAAAAAGAAACAGTTAAAACGCACAGAGAATACTTGAGATTTTTCTGCTATACCAGAGAAACTGAAAACGAACAGACTATTAATTTTATAAAAGAACAAATAAGCAACTGAACTGGTGTTCCACAGCAGAATTTGTTAATTGAAAGGGCACACTGAATGTGTGCTCTCTGGCCAAGAGAAAGCAGTAAAATCTTTATTAGTAAAGATGCAACCATACCAGCAGAAAGAGCTGATCCCAACAAAACTGTGGCAGAAGGGCAAAGTATTAAAAACTAAAGACAGCAGAGTGTTTAATGACTATTCACAGTACAACAGGCAGAAGAGAAGCAAACATATCCCAGCAATCACGCAATGTCAAGAGGCAGGCGTGAGATTCAAGCTGCTGTATCCGGCTCCCTTCAAAGTATTTATTGCTAGAGGATCAGTCATTTTTTGATGCAGAACAGTCTAAGAAGGAAATAAAGTTCATCAAAAACTGAGGTAGGTGCGTGCGTGAATGGGTGTCTTCTTTGAAGGCTGGGTGTCGGGCTGGCAACACGGCACCGTAAAAATCCACTGCCAATCATTAGCAGACCGGAGTTCCTCTGTGGCGACCTCTAACTGGGAAAAGTCGAAAGATATATTCATCAAAAGCTGAATCAGCAAGTCAAAGGGGGCACCGATTCTCATTCTTCTGACTGCAAGGTTCATAGAGCGACTTTGCCAGTGAAACTTTTCCAATGTTTCAAAGGAAAATGCTTGAGAGAGAAAAAAAAAAGCACAGGAGTTGACTAGAAGAATCAGCAGTACCTTGGATTTGAATCAGGGTCTGGTTTTGGAAGATGGAGATGAACAGGAAGACTACATGCAACTCTGAAGTTAGTCTTCCATTTATTCACTAGATCATCATCACATTTGTGAAATATGGTTTTGCAAGAAAAAGTGGCTAAAATCATTGGATTTTTGTTGACTTTGTTAAACTTATGGGTGGACTGTAAAGCCTATACCCCCACTTTATATCATTACTGTTTAAAAGAACACTAAAAGGGGAAAACTGGAAGTAAATCAATATTTGCATAAAACATTTAAATGATAAAAGCTGCATGCTATATACAGTAAAATAATTTTGTGCAGTCTGTATTCAGGGGTATTTTAAATATGGGGGGTCTTTTCAGTGACGGTTTACTTTAATATCTTTTAACACATGCAAGTACTTTTTTAGTTGTAATAAAAAAAAAACACAGCTTTTACAATATAACAAAAGAAAAAAGTCTGGGCGAAAGCAAGTTAATGGTCATATGTTGTGATCTTGGGCTACTAGGGTGGGGTGTAAAAGTGCACTGATTACATGTAGAATTAGGATATTTTCTCTTTTTATTTTACACAGGTAAGTGTCTACATTACAGCTTAAGCCAGAGGTAGTAAACAGGTGTTTTTGTAAGCTTGTAGGTTTAAAAGTAAGATAAAGATGAAAGCAATAAAAATGCTAAGCTTCTTACAACTGCAAAGATATTTGTTTGTTTGTTTTCCACTGGCAAATGTTCACTGGAGTCAGGATGTTTGCAGCAGATGGCAGCTGTGCATTCTTTTCTAAGTGAAATTTACAAAGACTCATTGCTGAGCACATTTCCATTGAGACAAGCTGTCTGCAGGAGCTCGCAGTTAATCGTAGAAATTCTGACTATTCTTTGCTGAGAGAAATGCAAAATTTTAAAAAAGTACAATGGCAAGCAGTTCAGTGAAAAAATTGACATTATCGGACGTGAATAAAAGGCAACCTCACTAACAGCATTAATACTTTAATGCTGTTAACAAATCAGCGTACA